>NC_141906.1:37402932-37705963 GCF_057802395.1 Ceratotherium simum simum
TGGATTGGAAGAATAAACATAGTTAAAATGTCCATACTATCTAAAGCAACCTACAGATTCAATGCAATCCCAATTAGAATCCCAAGGACATTCTTCAGAGAAATAGAACAAATATTACTAACATTCATATGGGGCAACAAAAGACCCCATATAGCTAAAGCAATCCTGAAAAAGAAGAACAAGGCTGGAGGCATCACGATCCCTGACTTCAAAACATACTACAAAGCAATAGTAATTAAAACAGCATGGTACTGGTACAAAAACAGACACACAGATCAATGGAACAGAATTGAAAGTCCAGAAATGAAACCTCATATCTATGGGCAGCTAATCTTTGACGAAGGAGCTAAGGACATACAGTGGAGAAAGAAAAGTCTCTTCAATAAATGGTGCTGGGAAAACTGGACAGCCACTTGCAAAAGAATGAAAGTAGACCACCTTCTTTCACCATACACAAAAATTAACTCAAAATGGATCAAAGACCTGAAGGTGAGACCTGAAACTATAAAACTCCTAGAGGAAAATATAGGTAGTACACTAGTCTCCATCAGCCATAAAGGGATCCTCTTAAATTCCATGTCTACTCAGGCAAGGGAAACAAAAGAAAAAGTAAACAAGTGGGACTTCATCAGATTAAAGAGCTTCTACAAGGCAAATGAAACCAGGACAAAAATGAAAAGGGAACCCACCAGCTGGGATAAAATATTTGCAAACCGTATATCTGACAAGGGATTAATCTCCATAATATATAAAGAACTCACACAACTGAATAACAAAAAAACAAACAACCCAATCAAAAAATGGGCAGAGGAAATGAACAGACACTTCTCCAAAGAAGATATACAGATGGCCAATAGGCACATGAAAAGATGCTCAACATCACTAGTCATCAGGGAAATGCAAATCAAAACCACACTAAGATATCACCTTACACCCATTATAATGGCTATAATCACCAAGACAAAAAGCAACAAATGCTGGAGAGGCTGTGGAGAAATGGGAACCCTAATCCACTGCTGGTGGGAATGCAAACTGGTGCAGCCTCTATGGAAAACAGTATGGAGATTCCTCAAAATATTAAAAATAGAAATACCTTATGATCCAGCTATCCCACTACTGGGTATCTACCCAACAAACCTGAAATCAACAACCCAAAGAGGCTTATGCATCCCTATGTTCATCACAGCATTATTCACTATAGCCAAGACATGGAAGCAACCCAAGTGTCCCTCGACTGATGAATGGATAAAGAAGATGTGGTATATATATATACCATGGAATACTACTCAGCCATAAATAAAGACAAAATCGTCCCATTTGCAACAACATGGATGGACCTGGAGGGTATTACATTAAGTGAAATAAGCCAGAAAGAGAAAGACAAACAGGGCTTGATTTCACTCATATGTGGAAGATAAACCAACACATACACAGAACTGTTTGGTGGTTAGCAGGGGCTGGGGTTGGGGGGTGGGCACAAGGGGTGGAGGGATGCACTTATATGGTGACTGATAAACAATAATGTACAACAAAAATTTCTCAATTAAAAAAAAAAGTAAAAAAAAAAAGAAATTTCCAAAATGAATCACAAAGCAAAAAAAAGAATGGAAGAACAGAAAAGAAGATGAGAAACATGTGCTACACAGTCCAACAGCCTAACATAAATGAAATTGCATTTCCAGAAGGAGATGTTAAAGATACATAACATTTGAAATCAATGAATGACTGACAATTTCTGAAACTGAAGAAAAATATCAACCACCAGATTCAACAAGCTCAGAAATCTAGGCAGATTAAAAATACAAATAAATCACACCTGAGCACACTATAGTCAAACTGCTAAAAAAAAAAAAAATTGTATGAGCAGAGGAAAAAGACATTATATTCAAAGGAGAAAAAAAAGGCAGAGAAAGCTGACTTTCTTTTTCATCTTTTAAAACTTTTTTACATTTACTTAAATCAACATTTCTGATGAAAATACATTCAAATTTTATATACTTTGAGTAAAATTAAAATGTTTTAGTCTTTTATTTCATTAGTGTCAATAGAACAGGGTAACTCTTGACTATCGCAGTGGGCTGACTGGTGACCCCAAAGACGTCAGATCCTAGTCCCTGTTACCTTATTTAGGGAAAGGGCCCTTGCATTTGCAGATGTGATTAAATTAAGAACTTTTTTTAAAACTTAGGTTGTACAATGTGATTTTTTAAAGATATATAACAAGATGATTTAATATATGTATATATTGTGAAATGATTACCACAATCAAGTTAATTAACACATCCACCACCTCACATAGTTAACAATTTTTGTGGTGAGAACACTTAAGATCTACTCTTTTAGCAAATTTCAAGTAAACAATATAGTATTATTAACTATAATCACCATACTGTACATCAGATTCCCAGAACTTAATTCATCTTATAACTGAAAGTTTGTAAGCTGTCACCAACATCTCCCCATTTCCCCTCATCCTTTATTGCCTGGCAACCACGATTCTACTCTACAGTTTTATGATTTTTTTGGTTGGTGAAAGAAATTGAAGAAGACACAAATGGTAAGATATTCCATGTTCAAGGATTGGAAGCATTAATATTGGTAAAATATCCATACAACCGAAAGTGATCTACTACTCAAAGTGGTTCAATGCAATTCCTACCAAAATTCCAATAGCATTTTTTACAGAAATAGAAAAAAATCCTTAAATTGGTATGGAACCACAAAAGTCCCCAAATAGTCAAAACAATCTTGAGAAAGAACAAAGCTGGAGGCATCATACTTCCTGATTTCAAACAATATTACAAAGCTATAGTAATCAAAACAGTATGGTACTGGCATAAAAACAGACACATAGATCAGTGGAACAGAACAGAGAGCCCAGAAATAAACGTATGCATATATGGTCAGTTAATTTTCGACAAAAGAGCAAAGAACATACAATAGGAAAGAACAGTCTCTTCAATAAATGGTGTTTGGAAAACTGTACATCCACATGCAAAAGAATGAAACTGGGTCTCTATCTTACACTATACACAAAAATCAACTCAAGATGGATTAAAGACTTAAATTTAAGACTGGAAGCCCTAAAACTCCTAGAAGAAGACATAGTGGGTAAGTTTCTTGACATTGGTTTTGGCAAATAGTTTTTGAATTTGAAATCAAAAGCTAAGGCAACAAAAGCAAAAATAAATAAGTGGGACTACATCATACTAAACAGTTTCTTCACAGCAAAGGAAACTTTAAAAAAATTAAAAAACCTACGGAATGGGAAGAAATATTTGCAAATCATATATCTGATAAGATAATATTTAAAATATATAAAGAACACACAATTCAATAGCAACTAAACAAACTGATTAAAAAATGGGTAAATGACCTGAATAAACAGTTTTTCTAAAGAAGACATACATGACAGGTATACAAAAGGTGTTCAACATCACTCATCATCAGGGAAATGCAAATCAAACCACAATAAAATATCACCTCACACCTGTTAGGATGGCTACCATTAAAAAGACAAGAGATGGGCCAGCCCCGTGGCTTAGCAGTTAAGTGTGCGCACTCCACTACTGGCGGCCCGGGTTCGGATCCCGGGCGTGCACGGACGTACCGCTTCTCCGGCCATGCTGAGGCCGCGTCCCACATACAGCAACTAGAAGGATGTGCAACTATGACACACAACTATCTACTGGGGTTTTGGGGAAAAAAAGGAGGAGGATTGGCAATAGATGTTAGCTCAGAGCCCATCTTTCTCAGCAAAAAGAGGAGGATTAGCATGGATGTTAGCTCAGGGCTGATCTTCCTCACACATAAAAAAATAAAAAAATAAATAAAAAATAAACAAAATAAAAAAGACAAGACATAACAAGTGTTGGTGAGAATATAATGAAAAGGGAATCCTTGTGCACTGTTGGTAGGAATGTAAATTGGTGCAGCCACTATGGAAAACAGTATGGAGGTTCTTCAAAAAATTAAAAATAGAACTATCATATGATCCCGCAATTCCACTTCTAGGTACTTATTCAAAGGAAATGAAAACTGGATATCTAAAAGATATCTGCACTCCCATATTCATTGCAGCATTATTCACAATAGCCAAGACACAGAAACAACCTAAGTGCCCATCAATGGATAAAGATATATATATATATATATATATATATATATATATATATATATATATATATATACATACAATGGAATATTATTCGGCCATGAGAAAGAAGGAAATTCTGCTGTTTGCTTCAACATGGATGGACCTCGAGGGCATTAGCTAAGTGAAATAAGCCAGATTGAGAAATGTAAATACTGCATGATATCCCTTATATGTGGAATCTAAAAAAAAAAGTCAAACTCATAGAAATAGAGTGTAGAAAAGTGGTTGCCAGGGGCTGTGGGAGGTGGGGGAAATAGGGAGAGGTTAGTTTAAAGAGTACAAACTTTCAGCTATAAGATGTATAAGGTTTGAGTATCTAAAGTATAACATGGTGACTATAGTTGACAACACTGTATTGTATAATTGAAATTTGTTAACGGAACTTAAATGTTCTCACACACAAAAAAAGTTAAAAAGTTGAGGTGATAGGAGTTGGGAGAAATTTTTTCACAGTGTCTATGTATACCAAATCATCATGATGTACATTTTAAATATCTTACAATTTTATTTGTCAGTTATATCTCTAAAAGCTGAAAAAAGTAAATATAAAAGCTATACAATTAAACTATTAGAATAAATAAATGATTTTGGATTATCATTGTATATATGATCAATGTACAAAAACTAAACTGTGTTTTTTATGTACTAGCAACAAACAAATAGAAAATTAAATTTAAATATATCTTTACGTTAGCACCAAAAAATATCATGTATCTAGTGGTTAATTTAATAAAATAATTTCAAGACGTCTATACCGAAAGTTCTCTAAAACATTGCTGAGATAAATTAAACACCAAGTAAGTGAATAGGTATCTCTACTGTGAAGATGTCTATTCTCTCCAAATTTATCTTTAAAATTAATGCATTTCCAATCAAATTCTTAGCTTGTATTTTGGAAATCAATAAGCTGAATTTAAAGTTTACCTGAGAATGCAAATGACTTGGAATGGTCCCGACTCTCTATCTTGAAAATGAATAAATTTGACAAAATAATAACATCAAATTTTAAAACTTGCTATAAAGCTACGATAATTAAGACAGTGGAGTAACAATGCAAGGATAGACAAATGAACCAATTAAACCAAATAGAGAATACAGAAACACCCATAATTAAACATTCACTTGATTAATGGTAAGATTCCACCACAATTTAGTGGTGGAATGTATAGTTTTTCTAATGAATGTGCTAGAAAATTTGGATACATTTATGACAAATAGTGAACCATGACCTCTACCTCATACCATGTACATAAATGAAGTTGACATGGATCATAGATCCAAATGTAAAAGGTTAAAATGCTAAAAATTCTAGAAGAAAACATGAAAAATACTTTCTGACTTTCGAGCACACATCAACTTTTGAAACGGCACAAAATTTACTAAACATAAAAAAGGGATTTATAAAGTGGCTTTCATTAAAATTAAGACTGTTTACCATATGGTATCAGTTAATAAATGAAAAGTCAAACCAAAGCCTGGGAGAAGGTATATGCAATGCAAATATCTGGCAAAGGACTAAAATTGATAATATACAAAGAATTATTAAACATCTATAAAAACAAACAACTTAAAAAAAACATTGCTCAAAATATATGAAGGAAGTCCTTCCTAAAAGAGGATATCTAGGGGCTACTGTATGAAAAAATATACAACATAATTAACCTTCAAGGAAATGCAAACTAAAACCAAAATGAGACATGAATATACCACTTTTAGAATGGCTATAATTAAAAAGACTCACACTATCAAATGAGAGCAAAGATATGAAGCAAATAGAACTATTATTTACTGAGTGTACATTGATACAACTGTTTTTTTTAAATCTACTTCTAGCTTAACACATGCTTACCCTATGATCCTACATTCCTGATATTTCGGAATATATTTAAGGGAAGTGAGATTTTAAGCCCACAGTCCACAAAAAAATGTTCAGAGCAGATTTATTCGTAAAAGCCCCCAAACGGAAACAACCCAAATGCCCATCAACAGTAGAATGACTAAACAAATTGTAGTATAGTTATACAATGGAATATTATGCATTAACAAAAAGAACCACTGGTATATTTAATAAAACAGATGAACCTCACAAATAAAATGTTAAATAATAGAAGCCAGACACAAAAGTACATGTATTGTATGAATTTATATGTTTATGAATATATTCAAGCTAGACAAATTCATTGTCAAAGACGTCAGAACAATAGTTACTCTTGGGCAGATGGAGAGGGTATATTGACTGGGAAGGAGCATCTGGGTGTTGTAAATGTTCTAAATCTTGTCCTAGATCATGAATAATTGGCACTAGACGTACACAAAAATTCATGTCTTCACACTTAAGACTTATGCTCTGTACTGTCTGTATTTAATACACCAGTACAAAGGTTACAAAAAGAAGTTTGAAATTTGCAGAGGTTATGAGATCAGCCTAAATTCACACTGCTTATAGTTGGCAGAGCTTGGCTGCCAAAGCAGATTGGCCTGTCTCCAAAACTCATGTTTTTTTATATTCACTCTTCCTCTCATACAGACTCTTCAAGACCACTGACCTTTTCTTTTTCCTTTTCTCCTTTCAAAACCTAAAGGAACTTAATTGTTTGAGGTCCCAAATGAAAGCCATTGAAATGATAGTGAATATGATTTATAGACCTTAATAGCTTCTATTTTAACAACTATTAGCTATTTTCCCTGAAGGGATTGCATGCATGGCCTTTCACCTGGAAATACCCAGTGACGCTGCTCACATTGAGAATACTAACTTGGTGCAAAAAACATAGAAGCAGGGATCTTTTTGTCCTTATTATTTAATTTGGCCATCTCCATTGGAAAAGCATCAACTTAAATATGTGACAACCTTTCACAAATCAACCGATTATCAGAGACACATTCAGTTCATGCTGCCAAAAAAACTTCAAACACTTTTATATATACAAATATCTTGTTTCCACAAAGGAGTTAGAGTGAGTGATAACAAATATATATATGAATGGATATATATATATAAAACACACATAAAAGTAGAAAATTGAGGTCTAATAAAAGTAAATGTCAAAATGTGTAAACTATAAGGATGAACATAATTTCAGTAACTGACTTTCATATTTGTTTTGGAGCTTCCTCGTAGCTGAAACAAAACAGGAAATGAATCAGAGGGTAAATATCTCCATTAGTCAAAGAAATAACACCTTTATATAACCAAATTCCAAAAGATTTCTTATCTATGACTTTATAGAGAGAATCTAACTGATGGAATATCTGCAATAACATGGTTATTGCTCTTGAAATAGTGCGTTTATATTGCTCATTCTGGTAGTGACTTTCAATAAAATCCAAGGGCATAACTTTAAAATGCAAGTTAGTGGAGGTAAACTATCTTAGTTTAAATGTAAAACATTTTGACAAATCATGATGATGGAAAGAATTTCTGGAAGACTCACTGGACACATTTTTCCTTAAATATGTATTTTGCCTAACTGGCACTCCTAACAGCACAAAAACAGGCATGCCCCTTACAATGGTTTCTCCAGTAGCCCAAGTCTCTGAATGAGAAGACACCACATGGAGCAGAGATACACCCTTGAGTAAGTCGGAGCCCAGAACAGGGTCACCACTGACCAGCCACCTAGATGTAACATGAGAGATAAATAAGTCTTTGTTGATATAAGCTTCTGAAATTTTGAGGTTGTTTGTCCTTGAACAAAGCTAACACATACAGAAATCACGTTGACAAAAATGACTTAGAGAAATGAAGTGGACATTAGGATTGTTATTTTATTAAAATTTAGAAATAAAATTATTTTTCTCATCCAGATGAAGTATTATTTCATCTCCATAAAAAGATGAGGGACACATATACGTAAAGAGGAAGAAAACTAATTTGTTGCTGATTTTGTGCTACAAATTCTCTTAGACACTTTAAATACATTCTTTGGATTAAAATTCTAAAGAAATCTTTGAAGGAGTCATTTCTTTTTGCACAAAGGGGATACAGACAAATGTTCATATAGTTCACAGAGTCAGTAAAGTGGAAGAAATGAGATATGAACCTGTCTTCCTGACTAAAAAATTCAAGTTCTATTTATTATTCTATGCCACTTCTTAAAGGCATGCTTTTCCTCAATAAAGAATACTGGGTTAATGTCAATACACACGCAAGTGATAAACTAAGTTTGAAGATTTCTACTTAATAAAACTTGGCCAAAATAATTTTACCAGAAAAGTGTCTGCTACAAAAGGTACAATTACCTGCCATAAACTGACATTTTCCCATTGGAGTCTCATAACTTGGAATGACTTAGAAAAATCTCATAATAAATATATGCAACATAGATTGACCAAATTGGCATCCTTGTAGCTAATTTAGCCTACTTGTCTAACAGAAGCACACGAAGTTATGGAAAGGGCACTGAATTTTCTATTCAGAATACATGAGCTAAAGTTTTACAGTCTTGATCCTGCTTCTTTCTCTCAGGAAACTTGGGCATATCTCAACTTCAGTTTCTTCTTCTCTGAATTGAAAATAATAACTACATGTAAAGTATGCTGCGATCATGAGATAGCATATCTCAATTTCTTGAAAAAAGAACAGAAGAGTTTCTCTCTTTATAGGTTGCTGGACTAAGATTTTTCGTTAAAGTTTATTAAATTTCATTAAAGTTCATTCTTATTTGTCTCACTATATTCCAGTACCTGAATTTCACATTAGAATGTATAAGATAAATTATAAGCTGAGGCTTTCACATTACTGAGAAAAATTTGCTCATTTTATTGAAAATTTAAAGTTAATTCATGGAGTGACATTCATCTGCCATATATATATTTATGGAATGAATGTCATCCCATATGACATGTGATTATATTAAAAAATCACTATTGGTAAAACTTTAACATTCAATGTTAGAGATCATAAATTCCAGAAAATCAAGGTTCAACACTGTTTGTGGGTCAGAAAATCAGGGTTCAAACCTGTACTATACCATTGAAATTCTCTACGTTAATATGAGTCTCAGCAAAATTAGTTTAAGCAATTCAATTCTATTTTATCTGTCACTCAAAGGTATTACTTATTTTACTCCTCTTTTCCTGCTCATTTCTTTTAGTTTCCTAGGTCACCTGATCATTTTTTTCCGTTCCTTTTCTGTCCTTGCATTTGGACTTTTTGGCCCTTGTCAAATGATCTAAGCTTCACCTCAACATTTGTGATCATTTTGGCTTAGCCTCAGCTCTCTAAGTCATACTTGCTTGTCTCAGATAGTATATCTCCAACCTAGAGCTAGCCATCCATATCTTAAAAAATAGCAATGATAATTAATGAAAAAATAGGTATATTAGGTACCTACTGTGCCAGGAAGGAAATTAAAACACACTATGCCTATTATTTCATGCAAACCTCAAACCTTGAAGGATAAGTATGATTATCTTCACCACTATACAAGTGATAAAACTAAAATTTAATAATTTTAATAAACATTTTCAAGGCATTCACAGTAAATGGCAAAGCTGAGATTCAAAACCAGATACAATATTAAAACTCATTAGTTTTCCATTAAAACATGATTGCTTCTGGTCTGTGTATGCAAGTTATATATAATCATGGATAAGTCACTTAATTCTCTGAGTTTTTACTTGACTTGTATATAGAAAAGAGGGCGGAAAGGATTATCTATGCATCCTACCCTTTGTAATAGTCTATGAAGTTCAGTTCTGGCCTAGTTGAAGCCAAATGTTCACCCAACAATAAATGTCTATTTTCAAAATGATTTGGGTGAAAGGAGATAATGCTGAAGAGAAACCTGAGTCCTATATCAAGAACTACCCCTACCCACCTGGTCACATCACTTACTCCTCAACTTTACTGTTGGGCTATTTCACACAGTTGTCAGCCCAGGTCTTGAGCTTATAACTGTCAACCTGGGGTGTAACAGAACCTGAGAAAGTCTACACTTTTTCACCTGAGCACACAGACACATTTCCATCAACTTACGTGAATCAATTACTTCCTATTTTTTAACCTTAGGGAATGATCTAATCCCAGCATAATAAAACAATGATAAATTATCATAGGAAGACTATACAATATTTTTCAAAAAATAAGCATAAATCAGTATTAAACTAATCAATCATTCCTTATACCTTCAGTTAGTCGTAATATATTTCAATCTTTCAATCAAGTCACTGTCCTAGAAAATAAACATGGATCATGTTTATTTACCTTACAACTCAACTGATGAAGACATCATCTGCAAAGGAAGTAGGGTCAACATCAGCTACTTTGATTTACTTATATTCCTGAATGATTTTTCTATTTGATAATCTTGCAGGCAGTGTTGCCCCTGTTTAATCAATTCTCACATGGAAGTCAAAGAGATTTTTCCAATGTTAACATATCTTATATAAAATTCTTCAAAAAACTCACCATTGTAATGATAGTAAAGTCAAAACACCTTAATATGTCATTTAAGAACTGCCAAGATCTGTCCCTTGATTGCTTCAGCATTCTCATCTGTCACCAATTCTCTCCATCATATTCTACACTACATTCATGTTAAACAACTGCCACTGAGACATTTTATTAGTAAGTATATAGAGGCCTAAGAAAATAACTTTGAGGAAAGTAACTATCTTGGTCAAAATTTCTATCTCCCCTATTAGGTAATCTTACTTTAGAGAAAAATTACTGTTGATAGCCAACCTGTATATCTTGTTACTTAATAATTGAGATAAATGTCTCTCTAAAGGTTAAGATATGTTTTCTTGGTGTCAATGAACAAATAAGGAGACTGGGAAAGATAAAGAATGTGTGTGTATCCTATGTCCATGATATCTAAAAAATTTAGATTATTTCATGAATTGCACAAGATAATAAAGAGTTTAGCCATAGTCTACTTGAAATATAAAGGAATAACACAATGCCACCAGATGGCATTAGACATTCCTCATGCTTCATGTGGAATATTACTTTAAATTCTGTGCTTCAAAAATACATCGTAGGACTTCTAGTGTCAGCTCCAACCTGTAAGAAATGAGAAGTCATCAGTCCTGTCCTTTCCACAAGAAAAACACAGAGTAAACTGAAAAGTAATGACTTTTCTTGGACCTATCATAGAACAAATATTGCAGAGTACTCCCGTCTCAGAACCTGGAGAGACAGGTGAATCCAGAGAATTATAGCCAAGATCTATTTACCTGGGGCAGGAACCACTAGAGATACAGATACCAGTAGGAACACTTAGATGGTAATTTTGATGAACTGCTGGAGGCTGATTGTGGAGCAGCGTGAGAATTAGTAACTCCTGAGGGCTTCAGTCTTGGAAAGAGTTTCACACTCTTTTGTGCTTTAGTTTTACCTCCAGGAACCCCATCAGGCTTTCAGGGTGAATATCTGAGAATGACCCCCTTGTGGTTCAGGCAGGGGGCAGAAAACAGTAATCATTGTGAAATATGCCCAGAATAAACTCCATTGCAAAGTCCTACTCTCTCTATCAAAGAAAAAGACTTGACCAGAGTCCCACCCCAACTGGCAGAAGAGCATTCTTTATACTCCAGCCCCCACTAGCATTCCTGTTTTAACAAAGAGAGAGAGAAGCAGAAAAAACACACATAACACTGGGGAAACACTTGGGAATGCCACAGTCCAAGTCTTAGAGCTACTAAAAGAATGAGAGTTAATCATAAGATTATAAATTCTGCCCCTCCCACAAACCTTACCACCACCACAACAGGACTCCAGTATGGTAACAGTAGATTACACCTGAAAGAGCTACAAAGTGCAGACTCCATTTAAGAAGGAGTACATAGGGAAGTCCAAGGTCAACAGAGAAAACAAAATCAGTGACACTAGAGGAATTTGAAACCTCTGGTATCTACAGCTACAACAAGCATTCAACATAGCCGAACACTTAAGCAGATTAATATAAATCTTCATATTAAAGGTCTATTTACCTTAGTTCCTATTCTGTGATACAACAAGTATGGCTTTCAACAAGAAATTATCAACAAGCCAAAAGGCAAAAAAAAAAAAAAAAAAAAAAAAATCACAGTCTGAAGGGACAAAGAAGGAAAGAAGCAGCATAACCAGACTCAATATGACACAAATGTTGGAATTATTAGACAGAAAATTTGAAAAAAATATGATTAATCTGTTAAAAACTTTAATGGAAAAAAGTAAAAAACATGCAAGAACAGATGGATAATGTAGTCAGAGTTATGGGAACTCTGAGCAAGAATCAAAATAAAATGCTGGAAATAAACAGCAGGTAACAGAGAGGGAAAATGCCTTCATGTGCTCATCAGCAGACTTGACACAGCCAAAGAAACAATCAGTAAACTTGAAGACACATCTATAGAAAATTCCAAAACAGAAATAGAAAGAGAAAAACTTGGAAAAAAAATTAAGAACAGAAATTTTATAGACTGTGGGACAATTTCAAAAGATATAACATATGCATAATTGGAATATCACAAATAAAGAAAGAAAAAATAAAACAAAAGAAATATTTAAAGTAAAATTGGCTGAGTATTTTCTAAAACCAATGAGAGACAACAAAGTCAGGTCTAGGACCCCAGAGAGCAACAAGCAGGATAAAAAGAAAAGCAAAAACAAACAAGCAAACAACAAAACGCACTAGATATTTCATGTTCAAACTTCAAAAAATAAAAGACAAAATGAAAATCTTGAAAGCAGCGAGAGGAGGAGAGCACCTTAGCCATAGAAGAACAAGGATATAAAGTACAGCAGACTTCTCACCATAAACTATGCAATCATGAACTAAATGGATTAAAATGTTTAAAGTATTAAAAGAAAAATCACTAACCTGGAATTTTATATTCAGTAATAGTGACCTTTAAAAGTGAAGGAAAAATAAGGATATTATCAGGGGAACCAAATCTGAGAGAATTCATTAATAGCAGAACTGCTGTGCAAGAAATGTTAAAAGAAGTTTTTCAAGGAGAAGGAAAATAATATAGGTCAGAAATGTGAATCTACATAAAAGAAGGAAGAATATAGGTGAAACGATAAATGAAGGTAAAATGAAATATTTTTATTCTTCTTGTTTAAATTGATCTGAAAGATAACTCTATAAAGTATTAATAGTAACAGTATATTGATGATTATAGCAGATAGCTACATGTAATAAATGAGAAAATTCATAAAGAGTAGAAGAAAAAAATTGATAATACTCTGCTATAAGGTACAAGCACTACATAGGAAAAGGTGTAGTGTCATTTGAAGGTGGATTAAGATTAATTAAAAGTGTGTATTGGAAGCTAAGGCAACAACTAAAAGTAAGTACAATTAATACATAAAATAGAGGATAACATTAAATCATATTAAATGCTTATTAAAAACCAGAGACATTGGTAAAAGGAAGGGAAAAGGAACAAAGAACAAGTATAATAAATTGAAAATAGTTACACATATGGTAGATGTTAATCTAAACATATCATTAATCACTTTAAGTGGAAATGGTTTAAATATACAATTGAAAGACAGATTTTCATAGTGGAAAACAAGCAAGCCTCTACACTTTAAATATTCAGAGAAGTTAAAAGTAAAGGATTGGGGAAAAATATACCATATTGATGGCAATCAAAAGAAATCTCGAGTAGTTATGTTAATTTCAGAAAAAAGAAACTTCAGAATGAGGAAAATTATTAAAGAAAAAGAAGGGAATTACATAATGATAAAGCAGTCAATTTCTCCAAGAAGATACAACAACTCTAAATATATATGCACCTAGCAATAGAACATCAAACTATATTAGGCAAAATTGATAGAATTAAAAGGAGAAACAGACAGATCCACTTTTATAGTTGGAAACTTCAACCCCCCTCTTTTAGTGATTAACAGATCAAGCAGGCCCTCAAATCATTAAGGATATAGTTGACCTGACCGACACCATCAATCAGCTTGATCTAACAGACATTTATAGAATTTTCCATCTACAACAGCAGAATATATATTCCTTTCAAACTGATACAGAACATTCACCAAGACCAAATTCTGGGCCATAAAACATACCTCAACTAGTTTAAAAGAAGAGAAATCCTTCAAAGTATGTTTTCTGTCCACAATAGAATTAAACTAGGAACCAATAACAAGCAAGATAGATAGAAAATCACCAGATATTTTGAAATTAAGCAACAGCACACTTCCAGACAAGACATAGGTCAAAGAAGACAAGAAAAATTTAAAAATATTTTAAATTAAAATAAAACTACAACTTATCAAAACTATTCAGATGCAGCAAAATCAGTGCTAAGAGGGAAATTTATAGGATAAAATTTATATATTTGAAAAGAAGAAAGATCTAAAATCGATACCTGAATCTTTCTTAGGAAACTTGAGAAGTAAGAGCCGTTTAAGCCTAAAACAAGCAGGAGAAAAGGAATAATAAAAATTAGAACAGAAACCGATAACACTTCGAAGAGAAAAATAGAGACATCAACAAAAAGAAAAGCTGGTTCTTTGAAAAGATCACAAAAGTTGACAAACATCTATGCAATATAACCAAGGAAAAAAAAAGGGCACAGTTACAAATAATAGAAATGCAAGAGGAGTTATCACTACTAATGGATATCCAAATGTTGATAAAGGAATATCACAAGCAAGTTTATGACACATATTTGATAACTTTTAGATGAAATGGAGCAATACCTTGAGATACGCAATCTACCTAAACTCATGCAAAGAGAAGTAGATCATCTATTTCTAGGTAGTTCCTATTCTCCCCCAACTTACAGATGAGGGAACTGAGGCACAATGACTTGCCAGAGGTAATAAGTCCCCAAAGTGAGATTTTTTAACACATCTGGGTCCAGAGTCTCTGGTTTTAACTACACTAATGATTCTGATGCCAGCTAAGTCAGGGGTAGAAATTTTCAAACAGATACAAAAAGTAGCCGCAATAGAATAATGAATCCCCGTGTACATCTCACCAGCTTTGATAATATAAACTAATGGCCAATTTTGTTTCTTGTCTGCCCCCACCTACTTCCTATATCCTAATTTATTCTGGAGCAAATCACATTTTTTTAAAAAAAGCTGGGAGCATGCCCTTCCCCACATTCACTTTGGTGACAACCAGGTCCAGAAGACATGTTGCCCAGAAGATGTTGCACAGACACAACTGTCTACCCACTACATCCATCCCCTTTATGGAGGGCTTTCCATTTAGGATTTTTCAGCTGCCCCATAATGACTGTAGACTTCTTACCTCATCTTCCCACCAGGCTTCACCGATCAGCCCATGAACTGACACCCACAGTGACCCCTGCTCAGCTCCACCATCTGCTCAGCCACTACCAGCCGGGTCCTGGCTGCTGGCCACCACCTGCCGGGGACCTTCCTCCTGCAGAGCGAGATGCTGTTGACACAGGTAAGGAGAAAGGGGGACACAGGCATTGGGGCCGTCAGCATTCTTCCTAGATATCCATATCCCTAGCCCCTTCCTCCTTCTGACCCAGGATTCTGGGCTCCTCTCCCTCTCCACCCCCAGGACCTAAGTGCTGGGCCCCAACTCCCTTATCCTCCAGGATATAGAAGTTGAAGCCCCCAGCACCCTCTTTTTTCCCAGAGGTTCAGGCCTCTAGCCTCTTGCCCCCGCAACCTACCCCCTTACCTAGGAGAATGGGCTCCAGGCCCCTCCATAAGGAATCCATAAAACTATGTCCCCAGCCCTTCCTTCCTCACAAACTCAAGAACTCAACTACCTCTATTATTTTTCATGATTCTCTTATATGATTTGAGATGAACATTACAAGCTCCTATAATCCTGAATATATATATATACACATATATATTTAATCATATACATACATATACATTCATTTAATCAAGTTCAGAAATTACCTATGTATTCTTATTTTAATAAAGCTTTTTATTTAGAAAATAAGTGTATTATGGTAACATATGCATGTTTATAATATGGAATTGTTCTCAATTACTGGACTACACCCTACTAATTTTAGCTATATTTTTCTTTCAGTGTACTATTGTATTATACTCGTTATAATTTTTAGGGTTTTCGTCTGGTTACTTAGGATCCTTTCCTTAGTTCTTTTCTGCTCTCTCCACATCTTTCCCTCAAAAATGTTTATTCTTAGCCACCATAAACCCAAAAATGCTGCCATTCCGAGCACAGAAATCTCTCTTTTACCCAGAGCAGCTATAATGCACAGCTTCTCATGTTTTTGACTTTTCAAGTGTGAGACTGTAATCCCTGAACTGCAGAAGACACATTTCAAACTTGCTAAGTGGTACTGTTGAGCCATCTTGCCTAGGCTTGCAGTAAGGGAAAGCTTCTCCATGAACCCACATATGTAGAAACAGGGTGAATTTCATTTATAGATATATGTAAACAGTTCATATTTACATATAAAATAACAAATCATTTTTAAGAAGACAAGAATCCAATGGAAAATGGGTAACGAATAGAAATAGGCAGTTAATAACAATGGAAAGGCGACATGACACATACATATGTAAAATTGCTGGAGCTCACTAGAAACTATAGAAACACAAATTAAAACAGTAATTTGCCATTTTCCACACAGTGTAGGGAAGAGTGTGATGAACCAGGTATTCACACGCATTGTTGATGGAAGTGTAAATTAAAGCAACTTCTTTGGAATGCAAGGTCTGTTAAAATAACAACGTTTATATTCTGGCCCAGAAATTCCACTTTTGGGAATTGATTATCATGGAAACTTATGAAGCTGAAAGTAAAAAGTTGTTCATTACTGTGTTGTTTATAATACTCAGAGAATAGAAGCAGTATCTGCATGTATCAATAAAATTTGTTTAATGAAATTGTGCTGTATCCATGCTGGACCAACATTCAGGTTGATAAATAGTAGCATTTGCTTACAAATATCTCTTCACACCCTGTTCTTGCAATGATGTCCCTGGGTCATATGGTTTGCTTTTGCAAGTGATCTCTGAGCAGGCATAAAGCTCTCAATGTGCATGTGTGGTTAGGCGAGCTCTTGCCTTCTTGCCATCCACCGGGAGAGCGTTGCTGGAGGCGGCTACTCTCTTTCAGCCTAGGTCACAGAGTAAGAACCACTGGAAGCTATCTGAACTCAAAACCAGTGGATTCGTAGACTCAAGAATGAGAATAGATGCTTGAAATTATAAGCCACTGAATGTTTTTGTTGTTGTTTTGTGTCTACTCTGATTGGTCAGGCAGCCATTCTGATTGGACAGTGCTTCTACTGATTATTAACTATTTTTATTAAAAATATGCATATCTACAAGAAAATACAATTGAATATCATGGGGTAAGGAGGTTTATCTGTGCTCAATGAAAATATTCTCAGGATTTGTTTTTAGATGATAAAATAATATGTAGAAATGTGTATGCCTTTGTTTATGAATGTGAACTTGTATGCATGTACGTGTGTATGTGTTTTTACAAAGAAAAATTCTGGAAATGTATATAAGATAATGCTTGCAACTACTTCTTCTGAAGTATTTAAATTGAGTTACTACTGTTGAAAGAGATGTATGTTATTTGCTCTTTTCTATACTTTTCAAAAAATTTTAAAAGTGCATGTTATTTCTTCAAAAAATATGTAATATTTTAAGCTAAGAATAAAGACATAAGAAGTAATAAAGCATTCAGTCTGCTAAGAACACTGCAAACTATGTTATAATTGTAATAAGATGATTAAAAATAATCTGTGACTATCTTAGCTGTATGATCTAAATTTCAATTTATAAAATAATTTGTTTTGAAAAAACTCAGTTGAGACTCTGTCCTGATTTTCCTTTTTTATTATGTAATCATAGTTGACATTTGTTGAGTAATTAACATAAGCCAGGAAATTTACAGAATACTTAACATGCATTATCTTATTTAGTACAATACCTTTCGAAGTAGGTGTATGGATAATCATGGTTTACCGATGGTTTTAATACCAAAGCATTTTTTTCAGATATTCTCACTAAACTGCAAAGCAACCACTTTTCTCCTGAATCAGAGCTACTGTGTCTTGTCTTAATGATTGTACATATTAATGGGCATCATGGTTTCTTTTATTTTTATTTTGAAACAATTTGAAATACACCAAAAGACACAAAATTAGTGTAAAGAACACCTGTATACCGCTTGCCCAGCAATTCCATTAAGTTTTGCCCACTGTCCCAAAAAGTCCTTTAGAGCAAAAGGATCCAATCTAGTATCACACCCTCCAGCCAGTTATGTATTTCTGTTTTCTTATGAGTAGACAGAGGTCATGCATTTGGGGCCTGCATATCACAGAAATGATGCTGAGTCCTTCATGGCATCCTGTTGAATAGCACACATGTGGAAGTGTTCCATTAATGGTGCTCTCATCATGTTGATGAAATTTCATCAAGGTAATGCCTATGAAATTCTCCAGTATAAACGTACTTTTTTATCCCCTTTGGAATTAATGCGTATTTTATGGGAATATACTTTGAGACTACGTAAAATTATGTTCTTATTCCACATTCACCCACTAGTTTTAGCATCATTTACCATTGTGTTGTTACTATGATGATTATCAAATGGGGATTTTTTTCTTTAATGAGATAAAATTTACATAACATAAAATTAAGCATTTAAAAGGGAACAATTCAGTGGCATCTAGAACATTCACAACGTTGTGAAACCAATACCTCTATCTTTCTCAAATATAGTTTCATCACCCTAGTATAAAACTCAGTAGCCATTAGGCAGTTATTCTCTCTTCTCTCCTTCCCCCAGCCCTTGGCAATCACTGCTCTCTTTTCTGTCTGTATAGATTTGTCTATTTGGGATGTTTCACATAAATAGAATCATACAATATGTGATCTTTTGTGTCTGACTTCTTTCACTTAGTATAATGTTTTCAAGGTTTATCTACATTGTAGTATTTATCAGTATTTTATTTGTTTTTATTGCTGAATAATATTTCACTGCATATTTATTCCACTATTTGTTTCTCTATTCATCTGTTGATGGACAATTGGGTCATTTCTTCCTTTTAGCTATTGTGAATAGCTCCACTATGAACATTCATGGGAAAGTACCGGTTTCAGTCTCTGTGTTCAATTATTTTGGGTATATACTTAGGAGTAGACTTGTTGGGCCATATGGTAAATCTATGTTTTACTTTCTGAGAAACCATTAAATTGTTTTCCACAGCAGCCGCATTATTTTACATTGCCTACGGCAATGTATGATGTTTTCAATTTCTCTGTATCATTGTCAACACTTATTATTATCTGCCTCTTATTTTAGCCATTATAGTACAAGTACAGAGATATCTTACTGAGGCTTTACTTTGCATTTCCCAAATGACTAATAATATTAAACATCTCTTCATGTACTTGATAGTCATTTGTATATCTTCTTTGGAGAAATGTATATTCAAGTACTTTGCCATTAAAAATTTTTTTGAGTTATTTGTCTTTTTGTTATTGACTTGTAAGAGCTTATATATATTCTAGATGCTAGATCCTTATTAGATATATAATTTGCAAATATTTTCTCCTATTCTTTAGGTTGTCTTCTAAATTTCTTGATAAAGTCAGTTGATGCACAAAAGTTTTCAATTTTGCTGAAATCCAGTTTATATATTTCCTTTTTCTCGTTGCTTGTTGTGTCATATCTAAGTATCCATTGCCAAAAATAAGGTCATGTATTTATCCCTATGTTTCTTTCAAACAGTTTCACGGTTTTAGTCTTATATTTAGGTCATTGATCCATTTTGAGTTAATTATTATATATTCTGTGAGGTAGATAGAGGTCTATTTTGAGTTAATTTTTTATATGATGGAAAGTAGGGGTCATGTTTCACTATTTTGCCTGTGAATCTTCCCTCCTTCCTTCCTTCCTTCCTTCCTTGCTTTCTTCTATCCCATTTTCTTTTTCTTTCTGACTAATACTGATTGACTACCAGGTATATTACCTTGGGTCAAAATCTTCCAGTGATTCTTCCTGATATGAGAAATTTTAAAATTCTACCTACCAAGCAATTGACTAAAAACATTTTGAGTCTTATTTAGGTATCAGTGATATTGCATCAGAATCTATATTGGGTTATTATATAGAATGGTTTATGTAGTCTTTCTTCCGTTAAATAAATTGTGCAGTATAAATACAAAATATAATACTGTGCCAGAGGAGCCAGTTTTTATTTTGATAAACAAATTATTTTTCAGTGATTCACTTATTAATCAAGTATCCAGTAAAGGTCTTTGTATTAAATATATTGCCATTCTTTTAACATGAAGGAACAAGGAATCTAGTATAAAAATGCACAAAGGAACATTGACTTTAAAATACATAGTGGCAAGTGATGTGATGAAGTGTGCATGACGCAAAGCACTCAGAAGAGGCATTAAACCAATTCTACAGAGTAAACAGTCAATAATCATATTGATCTAGGAGATGTGTGAAACTGAAGCTCTAAGTACCAGGAAGAGGTAAATGGATGCTGGAGAAAAAAACAATCTAGATAGAGAAAGGACAATAATAGAGCACATGGCACATTCAGGGAACTATTCACAGCATGGGATTCTTACAGTAAAGAGTATGCATAGGAGATAGAGGAGAAGGACATAAACATATATTGGAGAAGGACATGACAATGGATAGACTGTGTATGACATATGAAGTAATTTGGTTTTACCTTCCAGGCAGTGAAGAAACACTGAATAACTTAAAGGGAAAGAGTGAAATCATCCAATTTACATTTTAGAAGATTGCTTACAGACAGTGTGGAGGATGAATTAGAAAAGCATGAGATTAAAGGCAGGAAGTTAATGCAGTTGTGCAGATGTAATAGAGTCAATCATAGTAAATCAGAGTGGCATATTTTTTAACCTTGCACTACATTTGATATAAATTCACAGTGTGGGAAAATATAAGTTGTGAATATAGAAAAATCTGACATTTTTAACAAATAAATAATGACATACACCCAAATAAATAGATCCTTCCAAGTAGTGACCTATAAAAGTATGTACTTATTTTAACAGCACTATCACCACTCAAAATATATTTGTATCTCTTCTTTTACACTTGCCTTCAAAGGTAGTTTGTAAGTCATACTAAAAGTATGTTTATTGCTTCATAAATTATTTTTTTTAAGTTGTTATTAGCAGATATTTGAACAAAAATGTCATTGCCTTACTTATCTGACATTTTGTTTTCGAACATCCTTTGCCTCTTCATTAAGTTGAATGAAAAGAATTTGGGTGTTTTTAGAAAAAAAAGAAATACACAGGGCCTAAAATGTCACAATTCCCTGTAAGTGCTTTGTAAAGACTGCTTCTTTTATAAAGAACGTGTATTCTTTCTCTAGTTCTCCATGTTTTCCACCCCTCCCTCCTCTACTCATTCAATATACTTGCCTGAAACCTTATAGGTTTTGATTTTCTTAGTTATACTACTCAGTTTCTCTTCTGATAAAAGGATAATTAAATCTAACTTTCAGATTTTCGGTGAGGATTCATGTGAGGTTTAAAGACAACGTATGCAGAGCACTCAGCTTTGTGTCATTTTAGAAATCATCTTTTTAAAAAGTCGTTGGTTAACTCAAGTGGGCTATATGAATAATCTGATTTAATTACTCAGGTTCCTAGATGACCCAGGTTGGTAATATACAGAAAAAGAATGGCATAGAAAATGTATATTATAACGTTAATATTATACTAAACAGAACTTTATATTTAGATGGCTCATTCATGACATAATTTGGCAGGACCTTCAGGTCTTTACTATGGGCATCATCATTATTTTATTATATTTTACTTTTGATGAAAAATGGAAATACTAGAATGTGAGACAATGTATCTTTACTTCAGTTAGTATATTCATACTAAGGAAGAATTTCCCTCAGAAATTGTGCTAAGATATAGATTAAAGCAAGTCTTATTAAACCAGTTTATTTAGGACAAATCTTTCTGGTTTCAACTTCTACTTGAGCAAAGTTAGATTTGCCTTCATAGCATGTGTTAGAAATCCCTGGTGGGTTATGTTGAACGATTGTCTATCCTCATGACCTTTCCCATCATCCCGTGATTTTACCATCCCCTACAACACTGAGTCTACTATTTGTACTTGACAACTGTGAAAAGTTTTTTGTTCCACAGATGTTTACCTAATATAACTCTCAGAATGACTTTAAGTATACTCTTTTTCCCTCATTACGGATAGTTCATTAACTCACATCAATATATTCAATTTACATGTAAGTTACATCAATATATCCTATTCACGGAACTAGTGAAACTACAAATTAGAAGAGGCTTAAAGGATAGACATGAAATTCAATCACTAACTTAGAAATATCAAGAGGAGGAGGCTCCTACATTTTACAAGGATGTCCCTTATGCTTTTGTATAGCTTCCACTCTTAGAAATAATATTTGTATTTAATGTAAACTTTCTCTGATTTCCAACTCTTAATTTATTTCAGCTAATAAATTTATTTTACTAGGCTCTGAAAATACTGAAATAAACTAGACAGATTTATTCTTTGTATTCAAAGATTATACACACTAGAAAGATAGAAAAAAGAACAACCTTACAAGGATAATGAATATCATGAAGAGAAAATAATGGAGTGTTATTAGAACATATAAATAACAGACTTGCAGGCTGGCCCAGTGTTGTAGGTGTTAAGTGCACACGCTCGTGGCCCTCAGCCCGAGGGTTCGCAGGTTCGGATCCAGGGTGCGCACCGACCCGCCACTTGTCAAGCCATGCTGTGGTAGCATCCCATATAAAGTAGAGGAAGATGGGCACAGATGTTAGCCCAGGGCCAATCTTCCTCGGCAAAAAGAGGAGGATTGGCATCGGATGTTAGCTCAGGGCTGATCTTCCTCACAAAAAAAATAAATAAATAAAAATAAAAAATAACAGACTTAACCTAGTTTGAGTTAATAGAAAATATTTGCTCAATATTATGCCTCCCCTGTTTATCTAAAGATTATTTAAGAAGAGAGACTGCCTTATTCATCACTGTCTTTCTAGCATCAAGATAACTTTTGACTTAAGATTGTACAGTCATGCATTGCTTAACAATGGGGATATGTTCTCAGAAATGTGTCGTCAGGCAATTTCGTCATTGTGCGAACATCATAGAGTGTACACAAACCTAGATGGTATAGCCTACTACACACCTAGGCTATATGGTACTAATCTTATGGAACCACCCTTGTATATGTGGTCCGTCATTGACTGAAATAGGATTTTGCAGCACATGACTGTATTTTTATTTTTATGGGTTGTTTCCATTGTCCCATTCTGTCTTGATCTTTTAACAATTTTTATCCATAATCTCATTTAGTTTTGTATTATCTACAAATGTATTAGATTTTTTTAAACAAAAACAATGAATGGTACTAATGAAAGTCAAAAGTCAATTTTAATCCTTAATGTGAGTCCATTGCTGAGCTATATGTTGTGAAATAGTGAAGGGTCTGTGGAAGATTTTTATTATATAATGTTAGGCATTCTACATACATAATACTACGCTTATTGAAAAATAGAATTTGACAGGTTGTGGCTACAGCTGGTAGCAGAAGTTTTAATATCTTGTTGCTAAGAGATAATTTCTTAAGAGGTATTTATTTGTTCTCAGAGAAGGGAATCAGTCACTTCAGGTTTGATTTCCCTTAACTGGTTGGAATCTAATTGGGTTTTCAAAATGAGCTAAATTACATATAAACGCCCTGGTAGATGCAGTGAGGAGTCTGAGCCTTTTATGTGTTATCCTCATGAAGACAACAACTCTAAGCGTGTGCATTCGTTTAACACGTATTTGGAGTCTACATTGCATGCACGCGGGCACTGTATTAGACCCTGGAAATATAAAGATTGATGCAAGACTCCCATGCTTATGATATACAGTCTTCATGGGAGACAGAATCACGACTCAAAAAGATAATGAGACAGGCTAAGTGCTATAAGAGAAGTAATTACAAAGTGCACTGTGCAAGCACACAAGCAAGAATGAGTAATTTTGCTTTGGTTTATTTGAATTATTTTTGAAATTTGGCTCTTTTTTTAATCTTAAATTTTTAAAGCTTTTTATTGAAGTATCACACATCTAGAAAGATGAAAACAATTTAAGTGTAGAGCTTGATAACTTTTTTGTGTGTGTGTGGGGAAGATCAGCTCTGAGCTAACATTCATGCTAATCCTCCTCTTTTTTTTTGCTGAGGAAGACTGGCTCTGAACTAACATCTATTGCCAATCCTCCTCTGTTTTTTTTTTTTCCCCAAAGCCCCAGTAGATATTTGTATGTCATAGTTGCACATCCTTCTAGTTGCTGTATGTGGGATGAGGCCTCAGCATGGCCGGAGAAGCGGTGCATCGGCGCACGCCCAGGATGCGAACCCGGGCCGCCAGTAGTGGAGCGTGTGCACTTAACCGCTAAGCCACAGGGCTGGCCCTAGAGCTTGATAACTTTTGACGAATAGAGCACTCTCATGTATCTGTAGTCCATATTTTGCAATCTCAATCAGTAACTACACCTTCTCCCTAAAGAAAATGGATAATCACAGATTGTTTCACCTGTTTTTGAACTTTTTATAAGTTGAATCATATACTAAGTATTTTTTATTTTTTGCTTCTAACTCACTCAAAGTGGGATTCATCTGCACTTTTGCATATGGTGGTAAATTATTTTCTTTTCTACATAGGATTTCGTTTATTTATTCAAACAATTTATTACTCATTTTGCTATGCCAGGATATATGGACAGTTTTTAATTTAAGGCTATTAAATTATATGCTGTATGAGCATGTTATGTACTGAATATATGTGTCCCCCCAAAATTCTTGTATTGAAATCCCACCCCCAAATATAATGATTTTAGGAGATAGTGCCTTTGGGAAGTAATTAGGATTAGATGAGGTCATGAAGGTGGAGCCCTCATTAATGGGATTTGTGCCCTTGTAAGAGTCATGAAAAAGTTTGCTTCCTCTCTCTACTTTTTCCACCAAGTGAGGATACAATGAGAAGTCTGCAACCAGGAAGAGCACCTTCACCATAATCCAACCACGCTGGCACCCTGATCTCAGACTTTCAGTTTCCATAGCTGTAAGAAATAAATTTCTGTTGATAAGCCACCCAGTCTATGGTACTTTGCTATAACAGCTCAAACAGACTAAGACAGAGGACACGTGCACACTTCAGTTGGACATGTTTATGTAGGAATGATATGACTGGGTTATAGTATATGCATATATTCAATTGTAGTAGATACTACATAACTATTTTCCAAAGTGGTTGCATTAATTATGCTTTCAAAAACAATCTATAATAAGTCCCATTGCTCAGCAACCTTATCATAACTTAGCATTTTGAATCTTTTTCTCTCGTTTTGAAAATTTTAACCTTTCTAGAGCTAAAATAATAACATTTTTAAAAATTTTAGCAATTCTCAGCCTAAAAGAAAAAGATCATGTGAAATAGTATTTTCATATATTTATTCTATACTTTGATATACCAGTTGGGGAAAATTGCTTTTCAAGTTCTTTGCCCACTTATCTATTAAGGTTTTTTTTCTTAGGTATTAAAAGAAGTTCTTTGTACATTCTCTCCCTTCTTATGACTTGGATTTTCATCCCCTTATGATGTTTTGTATTAACACAAGTTTTTGTGTGTAACTTAATCTAATTTTTCAGTCTCTTCTTTTATGATTCTGCTATTGTGTTCTGTTTAAGAATTTTTGCCTAAGCCTAAAGTCATGAAGATATTCACCTATGTTTTTATTTAGAAGCATTATTACTTCATCTTTCATATTTAGATCTATAAACTAGTTGGAGTTGACAACTATTACTAGTTTTTGTTATGGGTCAAAATTATTTATAACTAATTTTCTTCCTCACAATCTACAATCTATTTTATAATAAATCATGTGCTCATATATGTGATGATCTGTCTACACCGTTTATTTTATCGTGTTTGTCTATTTGCCCCCAACACCAATAATGCACTATTGTAATCTCTGCAACTTTATAATAAATCTAGATATCTGGTAGTTCCACCCCTCCCTCTTTGTGGTTCTTTAAAATTGTCTTGGCAATATTTGACCCTTTCCATTTCTGCATAAATTTTAGTCAACTTATAAATTACCATAAAAGAAATCTAGGGTTTTTAATTGATACTACATAAAATTTTACAGAACAAAATGGAAAATTGATAGCTTAACAAAATTGAGTATCCAATCCAAGAACATGGTTCATCTCTTAATTCACTTAGATCCTCTTATTTTCTCTGCAGTTATCTATGACAAAGATTTTAAAATAAAATTCTTTCATTCCACAAAATTTTATTTTGATAAAATTTCAAAAATTATATAATGGTTGAAAATTCAGCCATGAACCTTTACTTTATTTTCATATCTTTATATACTTTTACTCATATGAAACATTTGAAAGTCCAGTTGCAGAATTCACAATCCTTCACCTCAATATTAATATTAATATTTCAGCATAAATCTTCTGAAAACAAGGCATTCTTCGTCATACAAAGTACAATTTATACATTTAAGAAATTTAACATAATTCATTTAGGACGTCTAATATAGGTTTTCCACATTAAAATTTCCCATTTTTTCCAGTATAACTTTCATAGCTTTCTATTCTCCAGGATCTAGTCAAGATTTATATCTTGTTCAGTAAATATTTTATATTGTGTGCATGTGTACTTCCTGCACACATTTCATTATGTATTCATTATATATTCTAGTGTATTTGATGTTTTCTTAAGCTATATTAAATTGTCTCATTTTGTATAATTTTAAAAATTAATTTTATATTTGTGTATTATATTTATACGAAATACAGTTGATTTCTATATTGAGCTTTTATCATCTTAAATTCATCTTATAATTATAATAGTTTATTTATAAAATATTTTGGAATTTTTAAACATATGGTTTGTAAACAATGATAGTGTTATCCCTCTCTTTTCAATCCTGACACTGCTTATTTCTTTTTCATGCCTTAATTCACTTGCTAGAATCATCAATACCAGGTTGAATAGAAGTAACGACAGTGAGCATTTTTGTCTCTTTCTCGACTTCGGAAGGAAAGTATCAACAAATTACAATATATATATGTACGATATTAACTGAAAATTATTTGTAGAGGCCCTATTATAAATTCAACAATATACCTCCTACTCCAAATTTTGCTTAAGGATTTCATAATAAAGGGATGTTGAATTTTATCTGCATCTATTCACATGAATTGATATTTTTTCTGCTCTGTGAATTTAGTAAATAACATCAACTTATTTTTGATATTAATCCAAATTTGCATTCTTAAAGAATTAGAAAGAGAGACTGAGAGAGCTGGAACTGGTGGTTTGGTAATACAATCCTCTCTCAGTATTCATGGGGGATTGGTTCCAGGACCCCATGGATATCAAAATCCACATATGTTCAAGTCCCTTATATAAAATGGCAGAAGTATTTGCATGTAACCGATACACATTCTCCAGTATACTTTAAATCATCTCTAGGTTACTTATAATACCTAATAAAATGTAGTTGTTAAACTGTATTGTTAAGGGAATAATGGCAAGAAAAAAAGTCTGTACATTTTCAGTTCAGACACAATCATCATAGGCCTTTCCATCCATGGTTGGTTGAATCTTTGGATGTGACATCCGCAGATATGGAGGGCCAACTGTATTGTGTTTATAATTTTGGTTTCTATGTTCATGAGAGATAATAGTCTACTATTTTTATTTGTCATAATGCCCTCATCAGGCTTTTATTTCAAGTTCATTTTGGCTTTATAAAATGTGTCCTGTCTTTTTGTATTCTGAAATAGTTTGTTTAAGATTAGTGTTATTTCTTTCTCAAATGTTGGGTAGAATTTAGTGATGAAACACTTTGGGTCTGGAGGGTCCTTTTTGGGAGGATTTACAATTACAAATTCTATAGCTTTGATAAATTTAGAATAAATCAGACTTTCTATTCCTTCATGTATTTATTTTGGTGAATTGTGATTTTCTTAAAATTTTATTATTTCATCTAAATTTTTAAATTAATTTTATGATTGGTCATAATTTTATTATACATTTAATATTTCTAGGATTTGTTGTGATGGTCTATTTTTTTATTTCTGATATTGGCAGTTTGTGTTTAATCTTTTTTTACCTGATCATTCTTTCTAGGGTATAATCTAATTTATTAATCTTTTCAAGCAACCAGGTTTTGGCCTCGCTGGTCATCTTTACTTTACATTTATTATTTCATTCATTTCTCTTCTAATCTTTGTTATTTTAATCTCCTATTTTGCTTCAGTTTGATTTTCTAGTGTCTTTGTGGAATTTGATGTGAATCCTTAGAAGGAAGGTGGTTCTTCTGTTCTAATATGTTCACTAGAGCTATACATTTCTGTCTAAGCACAGCTCTAGTTGCCTCCAGAAGTTCAAATTTTCCTTTGCAAATTTTTCTTTAACGATGAGTTATTTAAAAGTGCATTTCCAAACAATTTGAGATTTTCTAGTAAACTTTCTGTTATTGATGTCTAACTTATTTTCACTTTGGTCAGAAAATATATTTTAATCAATTTCAATATTTTGAAATTAAGATTTTCTTTGGCACGGCGTAGAGCCAAATTAGGTAACTATGTCATTTACACTTGAAAAAGATGTGCATTCTTCAATATCTTGGATGTGGTGTTCCACGCATGACAATCAATTCAAGTTACTAAACAGTATTGCTCAGATCTGTACGCTTACCGGCTTTTGGTTTGCTTGTTTCATCCATTGATTTCAGAACAATGTTAACATCTTCCACTTTGATTGTGGATTTGTCCATTTCTTTTTTATGTTCTCTTATGTGTTTTCATGTTATGATGTTTTGACTTCTATATTTTGTAGCTATGTATTTCATTCTTACCTATATTTTCATAGTTTCCTTTTAAGAGAGACTTTTACTATTGTGAAAGCCCTGTATTATCTCTAGTAATGCTTATTGCTTTAAAGTTTATTTTTTCTGATATTACTGTAACAAATGCAGCAATGTTTTGAATTTTCTTTGTGTATCTTCTCCCATGTTTTTCCCTTCAATCTTTCTCTAGCTTTATATTAAAATTGGTCATTTGTAGGATGCATATAGTTTGGTTGCTTTTAAAACTTAGTCTTATAATCTTGTCTTTTAATTAGAATATTTATTTTATTTACATTTAATATAACATCTGATATAGTTGGATTTACTCCTCTATATTACCATTTGTTTTATAATTGCCCCATCTCTTTTATGTTCTATTTCTCCTCCTTGTTTCTGTTGGCTTCATTAAATTTTTCAAATATTTATTCCATCTACTAGTTTTATTGCTACATTATCTAACTGTCCTTTTAGTTGCTACTCTAAAATTATACGTGTATCCTTGACTTATTAAATTCTAATATAAATTATTAATTTTAATATTTTCCAGAAACTCTGAGAATCATAGAGCACTCAATGTTTTAATTAGGAAATTTTCTACTGACATGTATTCGGGTTTAATTCTTTACTACCCTTTTCTAATCTACTTTTAAGTGTATTCATTGACTTCTTAATTTGTTATTTTATTTTTAAATTCTAAAATTCCCATTTTAATCCTATATTTATATTTTTAAGAGTTTAACTGAAATTTTTCATCCTGGAATTTTTCTATAGCATTTACTTTTCAGAACTCATCTCCCACTGTATATCTACTTCAATTCTTCTATGCTATAAATAAATGCTCATTTAATTTGCTATCACCTAAATATGCTTAGAGCTTTCCTATGTCTGAGCCTGTAAGCATATGTTCCTGTACTTTATTGAAAATTTGCCCATCTTTCAAGTTACAGATCAAACTTGGACTCTTACTAAGAGAAAACTGTTTCTCTACTCACATTTCTGGGTTTTACACAGCAAATAATTCTCTAATTCTCTGCAGGCACCAACTGGATGTTTTACAACTTAATTTAATTCTGACACTAACTACCCGGAGTTAGCGCAGACCCCACAGGTTAAGGGCTCAATCCCACAAGACTGCCCCCTACTTCAGATGCCAATCTCAAGTAGTGGCTCCCCAGGGTACCCACACTTCTATCCGACTTGGTTATAAATCAGGGGTTCCCACCACCCCATCTTTGGTTTTGATCATTTGCTATAATGGCTCACAGAACTGAGGATAACACTTTACTTATGTTTACTCGTTTATTATAAAGGATATTATAAAGGATACAGATAAATAGCCAGATGAAGAGGTATATAGGGTGAGGTTGGGAAGGGTCCTGAGTGTGGAGCTTCTGTCCCCATGGAGTTGGAGTGTGCCATTCTCCCAGCACTTGGATGCTCACCAAACTGGGAGATTTTCAAACCCCATTGTTAAGGAATCGTTAGAGAGGCTTCATCACGTAGGTGTGATCAATTATTAACTCAGTCTCCAGAGGATGTGGGGTGGGTCTAAAAGTTCTAAGCTTTTAATCATGGCTTGATCTTTCTGGTTACCAGTACCTATCCTGAAGCTATCCAGGAGCCCACCAAGAGTCATCTCATTCCTATCAGCCAGGAATTTACAAGGAATTTAGGAGCTCTGTGTAAGACGCTTTTATCACCCCTATCATTCAGGAAATCACAAGGGTTTTAGGAGCTTTGTGCCAGGCAGAGACCAAATATATCTATTTCTTAACTCACACTTACCTATATTTGTCCTAGTCTGAAGATATATATTTCGTTATGCAAGATTTTTTCCCATTATTTATTTACACATATTGTATATTATATTTTGTGTGTGTGTGTGTCTGTGTGTATTCTCTTGTGCATATCAAAAGCTTTGTGAAGACTGGGAAAGCTCATGTTTTTGGTGCCTCCTACAGCAGGTAGCATAGTGTCTTAATTCTAGTAACTTTACAACAAATATAAACTATGTAGAAACAGCATAGCCTAGTGGAAAGGATATGAGGTTGAGATGAGAATAAAATATTGGATTCAAATCTCAATTTTTCCATTTACAAGCTATGTATATTGAGAGATTTACTTAAACTATTGAGACTCAGTTTCTCATGTATAATTTTGGAATATTACTAATAGTATAATCTATATTTAAAATTACTGGAACCATTAAATTGGGAAAATGCATACAAAACACCCATGCTAGCATACCATAAACATTAATAATAGTTTATATTTTTTATGGACCTCTGCTTCTGTAGTCAAATGGTTAAGTGTTTTTGAAAAAAAGTTATAGATTATTTTTTGGTAATTCGGCTCAAAGATTAGGCTGTTCCATGGCATGCTGTTGAAGCAACTCAAGTAAAAATTTATTGAAAACAAAATATAGGCATTAATGACATTTTAAATTTCCCCTTTATTCTCCAAAAACAGATAAAATTGATTTTGTATGAAAGGATAGCAGCTGGGTGCACAGTAAAATAGATTGACAACTGTCAGTAGTTTGATCAGATGATATTTTTTGAGGAATGCAGAACGGACCTGATCACATCTTGCAGCTCTGCCTCACTTTCCAACCAAATGTCTTTACTGCAGCTGTGCAAAATATTTCATGTGGAAAACAAAAAGGCTCAAAAAGTATTCATTTGGCAATTTCTCTCTTGGCTGAAAGATTCCTGACATTTCAATATTTTCTCACGTTCTATAATTGGACAAAAATAACTTTATTTTTGGCTGGCATTTTTTCTGCTACTACCTAGAGATTTTGAAAAACAATAATAACCATGGACAATTAATGACCTATGGCTCTATCAACCCATCTGGGATATTTTATGAGACTCTGGTGGAAGCTTCTTTGCCCTGACCCTTAGCGCCCTGAGCTTTGTCGATGGGTTTCTTGTCTTTCCTTGAGGACAGGAACTATGTCCTAGCGAAATGTCAGCCCTGGAAAAAGTCAGGTTAGAATGAATATTGTTGATACAAGATAAAAAATAAACGAGTGAATAATGAGAGTTCCAGATATTTAGAAGTCACTCTTTAATAAGTAAATCGTGGATTTTTCCTGGACTTATGTATTAATTTAAGAGAAAAAAACATACAGTTAACAATGTATGTACAGTGTCTTGTATGTTACAAAAGGCGTTTTCATCAGTTATCTAAAGTCAGGCTCTGAGCAACTGTGTGGGATAGGTATTGCTATTATTTAGACTAACATACAGATGAGAAAAATGTGGCAAAGAGAGATTTAACTAATTTGATCAAGGTTGTAGGTGGCAGAGGGGTTAGTCAATGGACTAGGTCCCTTAATACCTTCCTGCACCAGCCATTATAACATCACCTGAATGAAATTTTCCTTCCCATACTACTCCCATATTGACTCAGTGGAACTACGTCCCATATCTTTTGTGATTTCTCCCTTCTCTGATCTCAGAGACCTTGGAGATCTATACCATTTAACCTTACCTTGTTTCATTATATACCGTCTTCTATTTTCAAGATTCATGTCTTTTCCCAAAAAGGCAGTAATTTCTTCAAGGTAAGGACTGAGTTGCTTAGTTTAATGCAGAGAAGAAAGAAACATTGGATAAGTACATGCAAACATTTAAATGAAGTGAAATTCAACATAAAGAATACAGAAACAACATTCAATCAAGCTAGTGAAGAGTTGACAGTGCTCTGAACTGCATTCATTGGTATCCCTAAATAAAACCGGGTTCATGAGTTTTCTTTTTGGCAGAAATGTTACTGGATAAACACATCTGCTCATTTCTGAGATGCCTGTGTTTACAATCTTTAATATAACATGCCAAAGGATTTTGAGCCTTCATTCCGTGTTTTTTTACATTTTACTACTCGAGTGATTTTTTGACTACCTAAGAACATACCATCCATGAAACTAAAGGAAAAATATGTAAAATACATCTCTAAAATTGTGCATTGTTTCTCAACAAGTAGTTCATCTTCTCAAATAAACAAAAAGAAAGAAGGAAGAAAGAAAATAATAGTAGCCAAAAAATATAAAAAACTATGCCAAGTAGACTTGCTGTGTGCTGTTTGATTGGAGCTTTATCATCTGGTGGAGAAAATAATAATTTTCAGGGCTTTCAGTTGCTCTATACTAACCAGTGATTCTACTCTACTCTACTTTAGCAGTTTCTATTAGTATTTTAAAAAGACTTTTTAAATTCTTCCTTTCTTCTCAAATATACCTTCCTCCAACCAGCCATAAATTTAGCTTTACTTAATTGAAAAAAAAAAGAAGTAATCAGAAGAATATTTATCTTCTTTCAGTCAATTGTCAATTTACTAGTATCTGTAGACTATCCATATTCCTTGCTTTTCTTCTTGTCACCAGAGATTCAGCTTTTGTACTCCACCCGAGCTACACAATCAATCCAGAACTTCATACTTCTCACTATTGCCACTATTATACCCTAGACTAAGCCACCATTATCCCTTTCTTGGGCTACTGCAAAAGATCTAACTGATAACATTCTTGCCCCCTAAAATCTATTTTTCCACAGAATCCAAAATATGTTCATTTAATTCATCTATCCATCCATTCATGCATTGATCCACTCAACAAACATTTATTAAGTGTTTACTCTGTGTCAGGCACTATTTCAGGTACTGAGGATCTAATAATAAACAAAACAGACAAAAACCTTTACTATGATGAAGGTTATATTTTAGAGGATGAGAGGATACGATCACTAAGTTAAATATGTTATATACAACATATACAGTATATATAGACGTATATTTATATCTACATCTCTATCTATCTATATATAATACAAGAAAAAATAACAAGGGGAAGATGATATTAAATACTGTTTGGTTAAAAATTTAGTAAGGATGTCCAGGGAAAGCTTCATAAAGAAGATGACTTTTGAGTAAAGATCCGAGGAACTAAGGAATCTGTCTGGGAAAAGAGTGTTCTGTGAACACTCTGGCTGCTGGTTGAGGTTTCAGAGGCAGAGTCCAGGAGACCAGTTAGGAGGCTATGACAACAATTATAATGACTCTATGGTCCAGAGTGGTGGTGATGAAGGCAGCATGAAGTGGTCAAATTCTGATGATATTCTGGCAGAAATGATGTGAGGTATGAGAGAAAGAGAAAAAGAAAGAAAGAAAATTTTTAAAAAATCACAATTTTTAATCTGGTCAGTGGGAAATATGGAGTTGGCTTTAACTAAGGTGAGAAAGATTGCAGGAACAAGCTGGTTTTGGAGAAAATATCAGGAGCTTAGTTTTGAACAAATTTAAAATATACTAGGAGCTCAGGCAGAGGGACATATAGATTTAGAGTTTAAGGAAGAAATCGGGACTTGTTATGGACTAAACGTTTGTGTCCTCCTGCACCATTCATAGTTTGAACTGAAATGAAATGTACAAATGATTGTGTCATGACATATTGTAGAAAGAAAATCTGAGTAAAATAAATTAGATAAAGAACAACATGTACCCACTGAGTTGCCTTTCAACAATAACTGTGCCCCTTGCTTCTGAGACTTAGAACACTTCACATTTTTAAGAATGACTTCGAGAAGAATCATAATGATTAAGTATATTAATGTTCTTGTCTTTATACTTTATCTAGCACTTGACAGATTATATTTATATCTGCCAGTTTTAAATTATGGGGTCTTTCTCCTAAAGCCATCAAATATCTGCCTGCTACTCCTTGCTAATTGTTAGAACAGACTTATACAAGAATATTGTTTTATCTTTCATTGATTATCTAGAAATTTTCACCATTTGGGTTTTGGAAGGCAGCACTTACCTAGAATCATTATTTACATTTCGAATAAAGAAAAAAACTAAATTGAGCAATACAGGTCATTAGTCAAAACACAAAGTCAGATAGATAAATATGATTTTTAGGTACCAAAAGCCAAGCCAAAAAATAAAAATAAAAACATCTAAAAGTTCACTTAATTGCAAAAATGTTTTATTAATTACCTATTTTCAAATTTTTGAATATTCAAAAAAAATTAGAAATTACTTTTTTTAATATTGTCATTTACACCTAATAATTTATCATTCTGGAAATATGAGGCAAAACTAATCTTTGGCTTCAGTTTTTTTGAAAACTGCAGGCCTCATTCTGGTTGACAACTTGTGTTGTTTCTAGGTCTTTGTTGTTAAGGTTCAGCGGCATATCGTCCAAGTGGATGGCCAATGAGGGAGCACAATAATTCATGCTACCTAGATCAATGACATCCTTTCTGTCCCCCACCAAGAGAGGCCACCACATAACGAAATGAATACCTAGCAACATGGGTCATGAAAACAGCACCCATGTAAACAATAGCACATGAGAAGATATGGAAAGCTGGCAAAGTTAGACACTTTTCTCACTACAACTAGAATGAATATTTCATTTTATGATGAGTAATAATAAAAAATAAAAATTTAGCCCAATTTGGTGCAGTTTTTTCTTTAAAAATGGAAAGTTTCTTGTTAATGAGATGAAAACCTCTTTGATGAAAGACAAGCTCTTTGTACATGTCTTGAAATATCTGTCATCTCAAGGTATCATTTCTTTCTTCAAATTAATAATTTCATAACTATTGCTTTACCTTGGCCTAATAACTTAGTATGTCTGGGTCCAAGTCTCTTCTGTGAAATTGTTTTGAGAACTAATAGAAAAAATAAATACATACACATATGTGTTTTTTTAATGTGTGTATGTGTATTTGATAACACTTACCATAGTGAACACTTACCATCTAGCATATAGTTGAAGGTTAATAAATGTTAATCTCCATAAAGTCTCCCTATAGCAGCTGGTGAAGAACGAATTCATTTCCAAAAATTTCTATTTAAACCCAGACATTATCATATTTTGGAACATCAGAGCCATGATACTTAAGCTACTTTATATTCCTTAAAATAAATTCCCCAAATCAATTTAAAATTTATTATCAGGGTCTTGCTGAAGGTCATAAAATGAGATACTGAGAATTTTGTGCTTATAATTTAGAGTAATTGACTGAAGATGACTCTTCTTGTAAGAGAATTCTGATCAGTGCTGACTCCTGGATTCTTTTGCTCTGGATTTCACTATAATTTACGTTGCTGAAGCACAGAGGCAGTTACGGAGCCAGAGCACAACCTTTCCATGCAATTCATTAAAGATATCTGATGCTCAGCTTAAACACATGATGAGATAGAATCTGCTGAAAGATGACTGTGCACTCTCTAAATTGTTTTAGAAAATTGCTTAACAGAAATTATTCCAAAAATTCAACTCCACACATGCTGAGCTAATACTGAGCTACTAGATTTAGGTTGAGAAAAGAAAAGATTAGCATAAAATACCTAGATAAAGGGTGATAAAGCAAGAGAAATCAGATTACACTAAAAAAGAGCATTAATGATGATTTCATGTGTGGAAGTCAAATTCTGTGTCTATAAATTACACTTTGTTGAGACATTATATGGATGTACCTTAAATTTACACATTTCCTCCGTAAATAATGTATTTTCACTTGTATGAGCACCTCATACGGTACCATAAAAGGAATTGTTGAAAAAAAGTATTAGCCTAGAAAAAAAAAATCGTCAGAATGATACTCGACATGGCAACATTAATACTGATCTATGTGCATGAGGCTCTAAGAGAACAGAAGAAAATTTGGAAAATACTATTTGTTACAATAAGTTCTACACAAAAGTAGCATGAGTAAACTAGGGAAGTAATATATCAACTACTACTACAGGGATCCAGGAATAGGTTAAACAACCTGGGCTAGACTCTACCAACCCAGCAGTCTTTGATTTCATGTGCAGTTCTCCAGAGAATGGTAGATTATCAGTGGTGATATTATATAGACAGCCGTACCCTGACCCAAATATAATACTATTGTGAAAGAACCTCTTGATGGGTATTAATGTTTTTAACCTGCTGTATGAGGCTTAGAGAGATCATAAAGCATTTGGCAGAATGCATATCCCTTGCAAAGAATAACATACTATATATTCTTCCTCCCTAAGGATTTAAAGAATGTAGATTCAAAAAGAAAACAATATAAAGCTCCAAAGGCTTAGAATATTGGAGATGGTTGCCTAACCCTTCAGAAGAAATATATATGATGATTTTTCTGGACAAAATTAAAATAAGACAATTCTGTAAACTATACCATCATATCCAATTTACCCAATGCTTAAAACTAGAAGGAAATGAAGAATGTAAAGAAAATACCATGTATCTCTAGTAGAGCCTTTACCCTGCGGCTGCATTTAAACAAGACTCACTTGACTGAGGTTAGATTCAATTAGACTCAAGAAATAATTAGAGTCTCTGGAATGGTCTCTCAGCAGCCCAGGAGGGGTTGCCATATTAAGGCAGGTGTCTACTTAGCCTTGCCATGATAATTGACAAACGCTGGATATCAAATAAACATATGCTACTTAGAGCAACACATAAGCTACAGTCTACACCAAAACCCACTACCCATTTAACACAGAATCTAATTCATTGCCCTGTCCCAGTTCTCCTGGCTTCTAATTTCTACGTTGCTGTATTTCTTCTGACTAAATCTCAGTACATATTTTTTCCTTTGAACCTTGGTTTTCCACCTTAAATTTGATTCTTGAATACATTCAGCCAGTGAATGATACATTAAGTAGTATCTTATTGTTATTTTTGGTACCTTAGGTCTTACTAAAAGTATTTGGCTTTTGTGGCTAAATTCAGTTTCCACTGGTATTGTGAATGAAATAAGTAAAATATTGGGTAATATGTATCAGCTTTTGGGAAAATAATTATACATACTCTTTAACTTGCAGAAGCCGTTTTAAAAAATAATACTTGACTTTGATATCACAGTACTCTGCTATATGAATATTACTTATTCTTAAAAATAACCAAAGATATCATGTAGAAAGAAAATTAAAAATAGACTATGAGTGGCCAAATTGATGTCATGATTAATTCACTAAACCTCCTGAACTTAAGACCTCATTTAAAGCCTCTTTACTCTTATTATACATGTAATTGTAACCAGCCCTGCTATTTCATTGCTTTCAAAGGCGTGAAGAAGACACAAAGAGCATGACAAGCACTGAAAATTATCAAGAAGAAATGAAATGCAATGAGTTAAAAAAAAAAGACACAAGAGTTCAAAATGTACGTTTGGAACTACTTAATACTATTCCTTAAAATCCTTAAAAACTTATCCATTGCACTCAAGAATGAAATGCGAATATTGCTTTCATGACCTTAACATAATCTACCTTTGGCCCACATCCTTGAGTTCATTCATATTTTCCTTCTCCATCTCTCCACCCTGCACTTTCCTCCCCTCCCTCCCTCTCTCTCTCTCTCCTTCTCTCCTTCTCCCCCTCTTTTCTCTCTTTCTCTCTCTGTCATTCTTATTTTTCTCCAGCCACTCTGCCCGTCTTACTCTTTTCCAAACATAACAAGCTCATTTCTACGCTAGGATCCCTGTGTAATAGCTAGATCTTAAGTTAGTGTGAGGGAAGCCATCTTAGGGAAAGGAAGCAATGTTGTAACTATGACCCTGACTCACTAGTGATAAGTGATAACTTTTCACTGTGATAAGCTGTAATAAGACAATAACTTTGTTCTCTGAGTCCCCCAGGAACATGATGACCTCCAGAAAGAAAAATTGCATTGGTATCCACCACAAATACAGAAGAAAGAGATAATGTGGTGCCTTGAAGTTTGTCACACCAGGTGGTCAACATCCCTAAACCCCCTCTTTCCCTGCCCATTTCCCCTATATAACTGCCTCAAGATTCTGTGTGATTTTAAGACGGTTCTTTAGGACACTAGTCCACCATCTTCCAATTATACTAGCTAATCGTATATACTTTCCTTTCTCAACCACCGGCTTGTTTGCAATTGATTGGCCCTGGATTGCGGTGAGCAGAACGAGCCCTTTTGCTCGGTTACACCTATTGTATCTATACCTACTGCCTGAAATTACTCCTCAGTATAATTTTTGCATGGCTGGCTTTATTTTAATCTTTCAGATATCAGTTCAATGTATCTCAGAGAGAACTTTCATGATCATTCCATCAAGAATAGATGCTCAGTCACAGTCATCTCACTGAATTTTAATTTCAACATGGTTTTTGTATTTACATGATATTTTTCCTAACCATATGTTACTGTTATTTATGGGTTTTCTCCTTGATCCCCTCTCCTCAATCTCCTCCACCAAATAAAATGTTGGCTTCATAGGGGCATCAACTTCTTTCATCTTGTTTTTATCTTACTCTTCAGAGCCAAGAATAATTTCTTTACAAATTATTTAAATAGGAAAGAAAATGAGTCTTAAAGGAATAAATCTTATAACAACCTTATGAACAGACTGTAGAATATTTCACATTATGATAATCTTTAATAGATTGAATTTTGTTTTTTTGGGTTTTTTTTTGTGAGGAAGATTGGCCCTGAGCTAACATCCATGCCCATCTTCCTCTACTTTATATGGGACACCGCCACAGCATGGCTTGACAAGCAGTGCATCGATGTGCGCCCGGGATCCGAACCTGCACACCCCAGGCAGCCACAGCGGAGCACGTGCACTTAACCACTTGTGACACTGGGCCCACCCCAAGTAGGTTAAATTTTTTAAATAAACTTTATTTTAGAACAGTTTTAGATTTAAAAAAAAACAAAAATTTACCAATGAGAACAGAATTCCCATGTAATCCCACTCAGTTTCCCCTATTGTTAGCATCTTTTACTACTATGGTACATTTGTCACAACTAAATAACCAAAATAAATAAATTATTATTAGCTCAAATCCATGCTTCATTCACATTTTCTTAGTTTTTCCTAATGTCCCTTTTCTGTTTCATACTATGCTAAATTTAGTTGTCGTGTATCCTTAGGATCTCTGTGACAGTTTCTCAGACTTTACTAGTTTTTGACAATCTTGACAGTTTTCAAGGTTACTGCTCCGGTAGTTTGTAGAATGTTCTTCAAAAGGGATTTTCTGATATTCTTCTCACGATTAGATTGGGGTCTGAGATTTTGTGAAGACCACAGAGGTAAAATGCCATTCTCATATCATGTCAAATGCACATGCTATCAACATGACTTATCATTGTTAATGTTGACTTCGATAGTCTGGTTGATGTAGTGTTTTAGTTTCTCCACCATAAGGTTACTCTTTTTCCCCTATCAATGTGGCATCCCTTGGAAGAAAGTCACTATTCACAGCTCATACTTCCAGGCTGGAAGTTTCCGCTCCACCTCCTTTAGGGGGAAGCATGCACATAAATTATTTGGGATTCTCTATATGGCAGATTTATCTATTCTTCCCCTTTTATGTACTTATTCCATCATTTATTTATATCAGTATGGGCTCATGGATATTTATTTTATACTTTGTGATATAATCCATACATTATTAATTTCGTTGCTCAAATTTGTTCCAGTTTTGGCCATTGGGAGTTCTTTCAGTGGGCATGTTGTTTACCTTTTCTAGTAGAGTTCTTAACTTACTAGTCATAGTTGCTGTAAATATCGTGTCTAATAATTCCAAAATCTTCATCACATCTGAATCAGATCTGATGCTTTTTTGTCCTTTAAGACTGTTTTTTTTTTTCCTTGCCATTGTTTGTTTCAATTTGTTGTTGAAAGCTGGACATGATATTTCAGGCAATACAAGCTGAAGTATATAGACTTTTATTGTGAAGTTTTATGTTAATCTGGCTGGGGCTGGGCTGTGCTTAGTTTTTGCTGTAGCTGTAGGTGTTAGAGGCTTCAAATTCCTCTAGAGGCCTTGTTTTTGTGTTTTCCTACCAGTTGTCTCTAAATTTCCTGAGAACTCCTTGCAGCTCGGCCAGCTTTAATCCTCTGTTATTATCCTGGAGCTCTGTCGGTGGTGCAAGGCATCAGGGAGGTTTTTGTTCTATAATCTTATGATTAAATCTCAGAATTATAGTGGGCCTGTGTGCCTGGCCTGTAACCTTAACAAGTATATCTTAGCTTTTATTTTTTTCCCCTTAGATGAACAGGAAGGCTAGCGGGGGGCTGGAGACAGAGAAATGGCAGTCCCTCAGGTCATGAGGCTCTGGTACAGTGTTCTTACCTTGAGAGCTGGGCTTTGTTATGGAGAATGCTCTGGGCAAATTTCACAGTGGGTACTTTCCCCTCCCCATGCCAGAGCCCCAAGGGTATCATTGGCTTTTCATCCTAAGAAGGTTACCTGGTGAGGTTTCTGGAGGTAAAAGCTGTGCAAGTCTAAGAGCTGCCCTGAAACAGAAGCCCCAAGAGTTTCTTACTCTTCCTTAAGTCCACACTCAGCCTCCAGCAATTTGTCAAAATGACTATTGAAATGTTCCTACAAGTTTATGGCTCCAGCAGCCCTGCTCTGGGTAAGCTGATCTCAGTTGTGGTTCTGGATTTGCTTGTGTCTTCACAGTTTAGATGGTGGTTTGCCTTTGTGATCTTAGTTCTCTGATGAGTCCAAAAAATACACCAATTTATCAATTTGTTCACTTTTTTTCTGGTCGTAGAGACAGGAGTGACATCTTCCCAGCTCTGAATTTTGGAGTTGAAGCCGGAAGTCCTCACTATGTTTTTTTAAGTTTTATTGTTTTATCTTTTAGTCTCCTCCTCCCTTAAATGGGACAGGAAGGCTGGTGCTACTGGAGTTGGAAGTAATATCCTTCCTCCATCTGGGATCTAGTTTCTGAATTGTGCTCTGTTCAAGCCCTTTCCACTAGATCATAGACCTTTTTTTTAAAAAAAAATAAGGCTGTGAGAGTTTCACAATGTTTACTCTTTCCTTCCCCCTCCCAGGACCATGAGGGAATATTTCTCATATCCTCATTATTGAAATTGATAACAGTTTCTGGATGAAAAGCCCGTGTTAGTGTAGAAGACCCCTAAACTGGGGCCCTCGGGAATTTCTTACTCTCATACTAGTCCACAATCAGTTTCTAGAAGTTCATTAGAATGATCATTTATATGTTCATCCAGCAGTTTCTGCTCCACGTAGGAGATCTTCGTTGCTGTATCTATACAGGTGCACCTGTCTCTCCAGATTTCAAGGTGTCAGTTTGCCCTGTAACCTCAGTTCTCCGATGTCTAAGAAAAGTCATTGATACTCATTTTTTCTATCCTTTTTCTTGTTGTAACATTGGGAATGAAAACTTCTTAAAGCTTTATATGTTAGAGCTAAAACCAGAATTCTAGGTTGACTTTTCATTTGGTTCTTGGTCACTTAGTATACTAGCATATGAGTGCGGTAGTGCCTTCCATATAGTTAATCCTATGCATGGTAAGTCGTTTTTTGTACTTTCCATGCCATTTTTATGGCTATCAATAATGCTTTGTGATCCTCAGCTCAGTTACTTCAGCATTTGCTTATTCTATCCTTTCCTACTCAAGAGAAACTTGAATCTAATCTGTAATTGATAGTCTCATTTCATCAAAGTCTACAGCAAATTTTATAGATGGGAAAATTTAAGAGTTTGACAGATTTAGTAATTTTCCAAGATTACCTAGCTAATTTATGACTTAGAACTAAAAAAAAATGCACCCTGTAAAATATCTGTCTCCAAGAATAGACTATAAATCGATTACCTCTAAATTACTGGAATATTTCACAGTGCATGCAAATATATTCATTAAGATTTGGATTCATTAAAGTTTGTAGGTAATAATAGAAAACCTGGCCAAAGCAGCTTACAGAAATCTGGGTTTATGATCTCACAAAACAAGAAGTCTGAATGTAGGCAGGACAGTAGCTCAAATGTACTGTCAGAGACCCAAACACCCCAGCTTCTGCTCTGCCAGTCTTAGCATTTGAGTCTCATCCTCAAGTTGTGAATTCATGTGACCATTCACTTAAATGGTCTTGGAGATTTACATCTGAGTTACAAAGGATGGAAGGAAATGGTGAAGAGCAAAAAGTGAGACTTCATCTTTTTATTCATGTTATTTTATCCTCATTAGTCAGAACTAAGTGAAGTGATATCTTAGAACTGCAAGTGAGAGTGAGAACCAAGTATTTTGATTTCCAGCCTTTATCATAGGAGGAGGCAAGGGAGACCTGTGTTGAGCCAGCAACTTTCACATCCTATAAAAGGCGTCTAAGAAATATTTCTCACACATAGAAATGTATTGTCTCTATTTTAACTATCACTCTATTGTTACTATATGATTCCTTCATAAAAAGATGTTATGTGGTCGTCTCTTAGCTTCAAACTCACTTCTGTTCTCCTGTCTGTGGTGTTAGAGCTGAGATTCTGCAAACTACATTTTCATTTTGCCAGCTGGTTCCCTGTTAGGCTTTGCCAGTGGGGCAGTGCTAGAGCGAGGCTGGGATGCTACAAGGAGGGATTTGCTGCTTTCTGTTTTGCTTCCCATTGGCATCAATCTGGTTGTCCTTTACTCTGGCGGCAACAGCTCGATCCGTTTTGCAGTGCTTTCCTCCACATTGCAGGACCAGCCTCACCACACTCCTTCAAGGATACCAGCAGCAGCCAGCTGATGCTCAGCTCAGCAGCGGCCCTTGTCCAAGATTCTGTGGCCTCAGCACTGGTAGGGCAGCAACCCTCCTAATCCTAACCCTAGGATTAGACTGGAATCCTAACTCTGCAGGAACCCTCCTCCAAGTTCTAAATTCTCACACTCCTAGTCTCTTCCTTCTGTTCCCTGACCCTGAAGACAAAAGCTACTTTCTGCAGTTGCTACTTCTGTGTTAATGTAATGTTCTCTGTTTGCTTTTCCAGTTCTCCAATCCTGATAAACAACTGTTTATATTAAATCCATGAAGAAATAGAAGTATAATGATGTACACCTGAAATTTACACAATGTTATAAACCAATGTTACCGCAATAAACAAAAAAAGGAGAGAAACAATAAATTCTCTCTTTCATATTAAATTTCTGACAGAAAATCCTGAGTGGCACAAAAATTAGTACCAGGAGGGCCCCAGCACCCAGACACTCAAAGATGGGCTTTTGCGATTGGTTTGATTGTGTCCTTGGGCTTGAACACAAAAGTGAGCTCTTGAAAATAGGAAATAGGATGCTAAGAATCTAAGTCATGCAGTGGCATCATAATTAATCAAATTATCATCTATGGTTGACTGTGATAATGTCCTTACAGAAACAAGTTCCTTGAGGGACCAAGAAGCTATTATGCTGTTAACTATTGTGGCAGCGCCAATGACTACAAGGACAGTAGAGTGAGATACAGTTCTTGACTGCACTGAAATTCTTATGGAGGAAAATACAAAGAGTAAGCTCAGATCTTTAAATTCTCAGCTGAATTCTTAGTCAGGAAACTAGAGAGCTTCTATGTTGGCCCTAAAGAAATCTCTTAGTTTTATAGCTTCAAGGTTGATCTCATTGAAATTGTAATTGTATGTGTTGCAGCATTGCTACGTAAATTGATTTCTTTGGTGGATGTTCTGATGTGCCCCTCAGATCTCCCTTGAGAAATAAAAACTTTATTCTTGCAGCTGCTCTCAGTGCTAGAGTAGGGACATCAGCTGTATCATTCTCATTGGAGAATAACTTGCCTGGAGAAAAATGCCTCTCCCGAGGTCATGCCTCATTCCAGAGATATTCTGCATCTCCAGTGACTGATTGATGCTGTCATATAAAGCCCAGGTCCTCTCACCTCCACTTGGTATAACACTGAAGAGATGTATCAACTCCAACGCTCCCAAGGGGGTAGATGAGGCCCAACCTTGCTTCTTTCCCCTACCTTCCACAAATGTTGAAGCCACAAGCATTTTCTGATAACTATACTGCATGCTAATCTCCATCTGAAACTTTGCTTTCCATGGAACCCAAGCTGTGACCAAATTCACAGCCTCACCAATCCCCTAATGTGAAAAATATGAGAAAAAGGCATTAACTGGAAAAGTAATGAGATTGTGAGACTTAGAATGAGAACATTCAGATGAACTTAGATAAAACTGATAATCTTGACCTCTCAGGCACCCCTGAGCCTCCCTTTCAAGTAGAAGCATACCACTCTCTTGTGTCTGAGTATATTAGGCTTCTCCTCCTTCGATATCCTGCAATAACTCACCCTGGGATGGTTATCTTGTAAGGAGGTGACTATTCTTCTCAAGACTCAACACAATTAATTCCTGCCACTAGACTCTTATCTAGAGTCAGATTTAAGAATATTCCGGGGGGAAAAATACAATGTCTGACTCTAGAAGAAGTAGTTTATATCCAAAAATAATCAAAACATTTCTTCCAATTTATATTGTCATAAATATACGTTACAAAAAACAAAAAATATATGTGTCGGGGTGGATTCTAAGGGCATTAATCCAAGGAAAGTAGAATATTTACATCAAATTGGACCAGGTTTACTCATGATTGCACTTACCAGAGATTCTGGGTTTTGTGTGTTAGATTATGTAGGTGTAAGTTTAAAATTTTATGTGGTTAATTGACAAATTAGAATTCAATAGTGACCTACATTTAATGAAGTTGAGATGCCAGTTGAGATGCCCTGTCATAATGTAGAGGATAGAATCCGAAAGCTTTGGAAGATAGAAATATTTGAGTTCATTCATCATAGATGAACTATACAACATTCCCCTCCATTTATATCTTGCAAGAGGGTCTAGAGAACCTTACCTTCATGAGGCATTGAGAAATAATTAGTGAGGGGAGCACCAATATCCCAGAAAAGTGTTTTGAGAGCTACTTCTGTAGACTGGGTATGACAACAGGAGATGCCATCATAGAGATATTCTCCTTGATGTCAATGGTGCTGATGGGATTGTGGAATAGCAGAGGCTAAGTGGCAATGAGTGCATCAGTGCCATTGACAAGGTTGTCACATTTACCATAATGGGCAGCAGAGACAAAGTGGTAATCAGAATATCCTGACTCACTGACATATTTAGAAATAGCTAACTGATTACAGGGTGCACAGAAATTAAAAAAGAAAAAGAGGCAGTTTTTTAAATATTACTTTATGTACAGCTGCTGTAACAAATTGTTACAAACACAGTGACTTTAAGCAACACATATTTGCTATATTACAGTCCTGGTGGTGAGAAGTCCTAAAATCAAAGTTCAGCAGGGCTGCATTTTTTTTTTTAAAGGCTCTGGAAAGGAATCTGTTCCTTGCCTTTTCCAGGTTTTACAGTCTACCTGTATTTTGTGGCTCATGGCCTCTTCCTTTATCTTCAAGGGCAACAACAAAGCATCTTCAAATCTCTCTCTCTCTTGCTTTCTCTCTGTCTCTGTCTCTGACCTCTGCTTCTATCATCACATCTTATCTCCCTCTGCTTCCATGATCACATGCCCTTCTTTGACTCTGTCCCTCCTGCCCTCTTATAAGAACCCTTGTGATTACATTGGATTTGCCTGGATAATACAGAATAACCTGCCTACCTCAACATTCTTAACTTAATCTAATCACATTTGCAAAGTCTTTTTTGGTATGAAAGATAACATATTCACAGGTTCCAGGGATTAAGGCATGGACATTATATAGGGAGGGTGTTATTTAGCCTACCAGAGCCAATACTCTGACCTGCACAGACTTACGTCTGTCCCTCGTGCAAAATACAGTCACCCCACCCCAACATCCCCACAAGTCTCACCTTTAACAGCATCCACCCAAAGTACAAAATCTCATCTAAATCTCATTAACTCAAATGTTCCAAATCTCATCAATTAAATCATCAAAATCAGGTATGACTGAGACTCTGGGTATGATCCATCCTCAGACAAAATTCTTCTCTATCTGTGGAGCTGTAAAGCTAGAAAAAGTTATCTGCTCCCAAACCACAGTGACTGGACAGACGTAGGATAAAAATTAGAAACATTCCTGTTCAAAAAGGGAGAAAATGGAAGGTCAAAGAAAGTCATCAGTCCTGGGCAATTTTGAAATCCAACTGGGCAAATTCCTTTAGGTTTCAAGATCTGGGAATAATCTTTTGTGGATCAAGGCTCTTACATCTGAGTCTGAGGCTTTAACCTAAGAGGCATCTTCGCTTCTTAATGAAGGGCAGTACACGCTTGAAGCTGAGTAGTTTTGTCAGCTTGTTTACTGCCTGAGAATTTTGTAAGTCTTGCATCATTCTTTCATTTTATTTTCTCTTTATCCCTTTTAGTCCAAGCTGGTAGTGTTACTGCTGTTAGAAGAGTCTCAAGAACTCTGTGAGTCTCCCAAGTATGTCATGGTGTTCACTCCATTAGACTTGAGTCTTCTCCACAGATCGTTCCTGGATAATTCCATCTCTACTCTGGCTCCTGCTGAGATAGCTTTGGGGATCCCTGAATCACATGCCTAATCTCTTTAAAAAGCCCCCTCTGTGATTGAATGCTTTGATCTATCGATTCTTCTGAGGCACTAGCAAAGGACTATTCAGCAACACACTTGATTTTCTCTATGAACACAGTTTTCTAACAGTGAATGTCTTAATTTTGCCTCCTTTTGCAATCTAGATAGGCTTAAAATTTCTCATATCACCAAATTCTGGTTCTTTATAGCTTAACAGTTCTTCCCTCCATCTATCTCTTATTTTACTATAAGCAGCAAAAATAATCCAGGCCACCTCTTCAACATTTTACATGGAAATCTTCTTAGCTAAATATTCAAAATATAGCTAAAATAGCTAAATAATCACTGACATATTTTGCTTTTCACTTAATTGTAGGACACAATTCTCCTAAGCTTTCTGCTATTGTATAACAAGAAACTTCTTTCCTCCAGTTCCAATAACATGGTCCCCCTTTACTTCTGAATGTCTGTTGAATGACAACAGTTTGTTTGTGATGATTTAGACCTACCACAATATACACACCAGGAACAACTTAGCCTGGTGGCAAAAATGGAGATTTCTGGCTTTTAACTAAGTTTACAGGCCAGAATACCTTGTTTGAGGGCTGAGAATCATTTAGAAATCACCTCAAAAATGTCACAACTTTATACTTTAACCCTTCTCCCAAGAATTCTCCAAAGGGAATTGTAGCTATTTGCTGAGGTGACTGTGCACTGGGGAAAAGAAGAACTTAAACTGGTACTAAATTGGAAAACCCTTACAAACCCAAGACACCATTATGGTCCACTAGTCAATACGTAGTCTTCTGACAGCCAGGTGGTAGAGTTTTATGCCTAAATCACAGTCACAGTAGGTCCACAGACCCATCCTATAGTTATTTCCTCAGTTGCTGAATGTATAATTGAATTGACATATACCCTAGACTTTCCTCCCACTACGAGATGAAAATAATAACAGGTCCTACTTCTAGTTGATATGATGAAGTCATAAGGCAGAGAGGTATCCAATTGTAAGAATAATGATAAAGGGGAGTGGATTTTATTTCAATACTCTCAGTAACTTAATTTGGATATGAAATGAGAAAGCTCTTTAAAAAGCACAATGAAAGCCAGAAATGCTGGTAGGGAGAAACACAGCTTCTACATCAAGGGCCTTTTCACTGACCTTCAGTAAAACAAAGAACATCATATCAACAAAAGACTGTGGAGCATCCTCAGGAAAACCTTTCATTTTCAACCAAGGCAGCTGTTGCTGGGAGAAGAAAAGGAAATTGTCTGAGATGAAATACCCCTACTTGGCAAAGCAGAGATTAAAAATATCATATTTTGATCTACCAGTATGAAGGGTCTATTCTTCATTATTGTCTCCCAATTACTCAATCAGTTTGTTGAACAAATGAGAAAATAAACTTGACTCAAATATCCACATCTCAATTCTCCATTATACTGTATTGTCCTTTGTCTTTATATTGAAATGATTGTTCCTGTTCTTCCCTTTTCCTTTCTTAACAATTTAGTCCCCAAACCACTAGGGAGGCCAAGTAAGGTAGGTGTTGATGCCAAGGGGGGAGTGGAGACCTATGGTTGTTCAGAGCAAAGTGTTGAAGCCCAATCAACTGCAAAGAGTGTCCACAAGTGGGGCTGGTGGCATGGTGCAAAGTATTGGTGCACAATGCAGAGTGAGGAATGCTTTTGTGTTGGAAAAAGACCAGCATGGTGTATTACAGCAAAAGTTAAAAGTTTGCTAAGATGTGGAATATTTAGCTACTTTAGTAACTTTACCAAAAAAAAAAAAAAAACTTATTAATTACAAAGAAAAAAAGAGTAATTTTAAAATGGAGAAGCCTGGCAGACATCCCCTTCATCAAGTGATCAAAATGAACATCAACTGTAATGAGAAAAAAACAAAATCATAGACAATCTAATAGAATGTAATAAGAATACAGAACATCAGTTAAGAGGACTTCCTCCAAAAGATGGATAAACTAAATCTTATGAGAAAACATCAGACAAACCTAAATTCAGGGACTTTCTATGAAATAAGTGATCTGTAATTGCTTAATCTCAAAATAAGGAAAGAGGAAGTGTCCTGTATTGAAGGAGATAAAGAAGACACGACAACTCAATGCAATACATAATTCAGAACTGGATTATTTTCCTATAAAGGAATAATTGGGACCATGGGTAAAACTTCAGTGGGGAGGTGATATGTATCCTACTGCATAATGTTCTAGTGAGGATTAATTGAGAAAATTAGCATTTAGGACAGGGACTAACTCTACTTTAAGTGTTAAATACAAGCAGTCTAGTTTTGTTCATTTGTTTACATGTGCTATAGACTGAATATTTGTCTCCCCCCAAATTCATATGGTGAAACATAATCCCCAATGTATTGGAATTTTGAGATGGGGCCTTTAGGAATTGATTAGGTCATGAAAGTGGAGCCCTCACAAAAGAGACCCCAGAGAGTTCCCTTGCCCATTTCACCATGTGAGGTAACAGCAAGAAGACGGGCATCTATGAACCAGAAACTGGGCTCTCACTAGACACTGAATTTGCCAGTTCCTTGATCTTGCACTTCCCAGTCTCCAGAACTTGATAAATAAATTTCTATTGTTTATAAGACACCCAGGCTATGGTATTCATATATATATATAGTATACATGTATCAGAGTAGGGTGGTCCCTAATCCAACGTGATTGGTGTCCTATAAAAAGAAGAAATTTGGACACAGACCACACACAGGGATAACACTATATGAAAATTAAGGCAGAGGTTGAGGTGATGCTTCTCCAAGTCAAAGAATATCTGTATCTATGTCTATATCTATCTATATCTATATCTATATCTATATCTATATCTATCTATATCTATCCCCTACTGGTTCTGTTTCTCTGGATAATCCTGACTAATCCAGGCTTTTCATATTGTTATGATGAAAGTGGAATCTACAAGGGATTCTTGATTCACCTTCCTTTTGGGGATCTTAGAGGGTACTGCTATGCAGGGGATCTGGCTAAGTGGGGCAGCCCAGAGTAGTTAAAAGAATAGAACTATATGATCTTTCGGTGACTGGGCCTGGGGCGGGGAGTAACCTAGGATTCTTGAAACTTGCTCAATTCCTATATCCTGGATATTGATTTGAAAGCCTGTGGCCTGCCAAGGCATTCTTTGGGGGAGTAAGTAGAGTGATAACAAAGCAAGTTGGGGTGATCTTCCAGGACCAAATGCAAAGGAAGACATAAATGACATGGCAACATCTATAGTACCTGTGAAAGAAGATCTGGGACCAAAACAGCAAGGGAGGTGTCCTTGAGCTCTGAACAAAACAAGAGCGATATAACAATACAGAAGTTTCAGATGTTAGTAGAATATGCCAAAGGAACTCCAGGATGGGACCAGTCATGTCTTAGCAATCACCACCTAGCGTATCGCCAAGGAACTGTTCAGGGCCGGGTATGCCATTCCACAATATGCCATTCTACGTAATCTGTTACAGTTTACTAGTTTAAAAGGGTTATTATAGGCTATATTATGATCAGGGTATTAGGAAACAGAATTTACAGATGAAGATATTTTTAAAGCATAAAACTGTGATTTAAAACTGAGAAACTTTGGTAGATTTTGAATTCGAGATTGATTGTAAATGCCTTTTTAAGAGTAATATACACTTCTGAGATTTTTCCCATCTGTAAAAATCAACTCGCCTAAGTGAAGCTCATCTTTAGGTTACCATGTACAAGTCTCACATGGCAAATAACCTAGGACATGCTGAACTTGAACCCATGGATAATAAATTGTTCCTTTTTATCCCATTACACCTTATATGTTTTATTTGTAAAAATAATCACTTCTATATACAAGGAGTTTGGATAAATTGGGACCTGTGAGCTGTAAGGGTTGACTAGAAGTAATGAAGAGCGAGATGGTTAATGTGAACTTGAGCATCTCCTGCTTCTTAATCAGGGAAGAAAAGTGGAAAAAGAAACATTTGACATAGCCACGCAATGATCACTGAAAAATATACTGTTGTGAAGACAGTATAAGGATTTATTATAGGAGAATTTTCCATACTGTCTCTCTCTGACTTATTCTGTTCATATCATTCTGTTAGTGTTTTCAATATGTCTCCCCCATCTACCTCTCATCAAGAAAGATTGAGGTGCGATGACTACCAAGTTAATTGGTCAAGAGGAGGGTTCATGAGGTGCATGAGGATCCAAAGAGCACTCAATGGTGAGTGCTCAAAATGGTGAGAATTTCCTGGTGGCTAAGTTGGCCAAGGATATGTCCCTTAGAAAACATGAGTCCTGAGTACAGCAGGTGATTTCCCATGGAGAAGCAGATGGCCAAAACCTGTTCCTTGAGTGAACACTGTTATTACCTCAATCTAACTTCTAAGGGAATCTTGTTTTTTTTTAAAGCAACAGTGTAGGGATTGGAGCTTTGATGGTGAAGAGTGAGGGCCTTCTTTATACTCATTCTTCTCTCTTGGATGGCTTCTCAAATGATCCGGTTAGATAAAAATGCCCAGATCCACCTCTTAGAGATAGCCCTCCCCTCCCCTCAAAAGTCTCTTAGATGACAAAGTAAGAATCAAAGTAGTTTTCAGAAAGATAGGGCCAGGAGCGTGACCACTTAAATCTATTTGGAGTGTATTTAAAAAGAACTTAACCATTCAAGAATTTTTAGTCCACTAGATAAAAGAGCCTACAAGAAGGTGAGAGACCAAAATCCTAATTGGTAATAAAACTGGATATTGGTAATAAAACTGGATACTCACATAAATAGTCTCTTGGTTGGTGCAAGAGTTAGGGCTTTGACATTCCACCTAAATGTTCTTTAGCCGGAAATACACATTTAATAGAAAGATATAAGGGAATGGTCTGAGTCAAGAGGAGTACCCTCAGTAGAACAAAGTGTCAGAGATACATTCCTTTAGTGCCAGGTATTCTGTGGAATAAGAAAGTGCATATTTGAATCCGCTGGATAGGCTAAAAAGTTTTAAAATACTTTCCAGTAACATTTGCCAATTTCTGAGAAAGTAGTCTCTAGAGATTCTTTATAGTATTTATAGAGAGGCCATGTGCCTTTATTTTAAATTTTATTTTAAGTAACTCAAGGTTAAAAGGCCAAGTGGGTGGGCCCTATTTGCCTAGGAAACCCAGAATGTGCTTTTATAGGACCAGAGGTTGAAAAAGAAGTTTATCAAGGCTCTCAAATGTAAATGGCACACGTAGTTATCTGCCTTACTTTATCATCTTGTCCACTCTTCATAGACAGCAACTGAATCTTAGAGCATCATTGCGGATTGCTCAGTGGCACTGGATACACTACAGGAGGCCAAATTTAAATGCTCAGACTCTATCTAATATTTCAAAGCTCTCTTCAATCTTTCCTAACAGGAGATAGCTGGGCGAAACTAGCTCAATCTTAGGCATCTGGCCCATTCCGTTATTCCAGATCATCTAATTTCACAGTTCATAGAGAGAGCATGGAAAAACTCAATGTGACTGCATTTATGATGCCTCATCTCAGGATATTTACTGTATATAAAGTAGCTTATTTATTACCATGTATTAAGAAGTATATTGAATAGCAGAAGATGTCAATTTATGCTCACTGGCTAAAGAATCTCTGATTCCTAGTTCTTCTTGAATCAAAGTCTTTTGCAGCTCCAGTGTTTTAGATGAACACACAGATGACCCTGAGGCACAGGGACATGACCTCCCCACACTTTTCTGCTTAAAGTTAAAGTTCATTCAAAAAACTACACTAAAATGAAAAAAACAGATTGGAAAGTAGTGGCCTCATGGGAAGTGCTATTCAGTATGGCTGGAATGAATCTTCTTCACAAGAGGATTAGAGAAAGATACGATGGATAGATCATTTGGGGTGACACTGTAGAGATACTTGAGTTTGTAAGATTGGAATTTAAAACTGGAGTGCTCCTCCATGAGGATACAGAGCTCTTATTCCTAATCTCTCCTTCGTCATCACACTGTCTACATTCAGAGTTTGTGTATGGTGCTACATGACAGCAGGGGAAAATGCAAAAAGAGCATTTTCTGAATAAACATCAATAGAGCAGAATATGAGCAAGTACCCTTCTCCAGAGTATATACTTGATATACTCAATCTTGGTAAAATCTTCCAGTAATAAATCACAGCTATTTTGGAAGCTTCGTAAGCATCAGTTATATAGAAGGAAGGTTAAATTATAGCCCAGAAGCTACATCAGAGAAGCCAAGAGGAATGTATGAGGGCATCAAGATTAATGTGGTTTTAAAAGCAGCTTTCAATAAAAAATTAAAAAAAATAAATAAATAAAATAAAATAAAATTTGGGCTACTTGAAAAAAAAAAATAAAATAAAAGCAGCTTTCACATCAAGAGACTATTAGTACACACTCAAGATTCCATTAAAAACAAAAAACAAAAAGCAACAACACTCAGCCATAATGTCACATATAAAGAAAATGGGAAATTCAGATAAAGTGTCATGGAGTACTTGTTTGCAAAAACCTCCAGACATTTTGCTGTTCGGAGTAAACTGTGAAGGGACAAATCTATCTTATCAAAAGAATGTCTTTCTTGCCTTGTATTATTTAATTAACAGTAGTAAAATCTTTCACATTCACTAAAAGTATTTGCTTAACAAATTGGAGAAACATTCCTATATATTGTAAAATTACTCTCATTCTAAGCAAGTAGACCTTTTCTGTATGCATTCTACAACTTTAGGGGTCTGTATTTTCATTTTCCTTTTATTTAAAAAATCTTGTTCTTGTAATGGCTTAGGTGATAAGAAAATACAGATTCTTATTTTGACTCCACCACTATAAATCTCTAATGTTGGATCTGTCATTTTAGAGATCCTGTGCCACATTTTCCCTGTTTCAAAAATAGCAGAAAATGGGAAAATAAATCAAATTGAATATTCATGTATGTGCATTGCAAAATGGTGCCTGATAAGAGGCATAAGATATGGAAAAGTGATCTCCGCTCTCTGATTGGTCTCACTATTGCTCTCTAGAATTATACACAATGAAGATATAACTTAGCCCAAAAGATTAGTGGTAATAGTATATAATATCTTATGAAGAACTATAAAGACAAATGGATAGTTTTAAATTGAAATACATTCTTTCTTATAATTTGACCCTCACAATAACCCAAATCAGGCAAACAAACAACAATATCCACATTTATAAATGAGATAATTGAATCCACAGCAAGACTGAAAAGGGATGGAGCTGGGAATAGAGCCCTAGAGCCTTCTGCACGCCTCACTATCTCCCCACCATTTTGTATGCATCGGAATATCAGGTCAGCCAGTCAATCTGCTGCCTGTCTTTGTAAATACAATTTCACTGCAGCATAACCACGCCCATTATTTTAAGTATTGTCTGTGACTGCCTTTTTCACTATAGTAGAATTAAGTAGTTGTGACAGAGATCAGAAAGCCTGCAATATTTACTCTTTGGTCCTTTGTGGAAAAAATTGCTGACCCCTGCTGTATTTCATTGGTAGTACAGGGAACTTGTTTCCTTCCAGCTTTTGTTTAGGATTAGCTCATTTTCAGTACATGCTTATTGAAAGAAGGATGAAAGGAAGAAAGGAAAGAAGAAGGGATGAGCGAAGAGAATAACAACTGAGAAAATGTCTACATCTGATTATATCTAATCTCTTCAACACAAGCTTTCTTATCAATGAGCTACAGACCATAGTTTAACTGATAAAGAGTAACTAGGCAAACGAATGAAGGAATGAATGACCTGCCGTACTTTGATCACTACTCAGAATTTTTTTTTTTTTTTTTACTTCAAGGTCATGTGAAAAGTAACCTTAGCTAGATGACTTTAGGAAAAGGATGATAACTCCTAGGATGAACTCCCAACTTCTATGTAAAGAAGCACCACAGCCTAGCTTCTACATTGGCCAACGTTGTGTGGACAAATCTCAGCACCCGTGGACGACTTTAATTATTAAACTTCACTCACTTTATTTCTGTGATTGTTTTGCAGACAAACAAACTTTTATTTTTGGTAAAACTGAATCACACACAAACAGCACTTTAACAACACCCAGATATGTTCATTTGGGTTTCAAATAGTATCGATGAATAATTCCACCAAAAAACATTTTGGATTTTTTAAAACTACCTGTATTCAATTCTAAACTTCATTCTCTGATTAGACTTACTTTTCAGCCCCAAATTCATGATGTTATCTTTCACATTATGCTGTGTACTCAAAAACTGCAACAATTTCCCTGATCATGTTAGTGTTGGCATATTAGCATCTAAATTCAAAGCTGAGACAATGAACTTGTTAAGGAGGCAATTTAACACCTTCCAATTTCTTTTTTCCCTCAGCTATACATCTTGGAAAATCAGCAGCATTTGTGCAAACATGTTTCACTTGTCAAGCTTTGGTCCATGGGGTCTTGCTTTGACCTTCGATTAACATTATCAGCCTCAGTCCCCAAAAACCAACCTTGAAAGGAGAATGTGGGCCAGGGACCCATCAGAACAGTTTCAGTTATCTGACACTGTTTTCGTTTTTGTTTTGTTTTGAATAAAAGAGGAGATAAAATCCAATGTCAACAGATAGTTAAAGTCTTTGATGAATTATATTGCAGTGTAAGGGGATCTGCATTACAGTATTCCAAGTTTTGCCTCATATAGGACACTGGAGAGTGTGAGAAGTTATCAAGTGAAAGTAATAAGTTAAGAACTCTTTGATTTTAAACAGATTGAAGAATGTTACCAACCTGTATTTCTATGAGCCTTGCCTAATGCCATGTGTCACTCTGTACCCCTCCTTGTATAGAGCAGGCACGTGCCACCACCCTGCTTCAGGAGTTCCTTATCCCCTCCAGGATAAAAACCAAACTATGGGGGGCTAGCTCTGTGGCATAGTGGTTGTGTTCAGTGCATTCCACTTCAGCAGCCAGGGTTTATGGGTTCTGATCCCAGGCGTGGACCTACACCACTTGTCAGCCATGCTGTGACTGCAACTCACGTATAAAGTAGAGGAAAATTGGCACAGATGTTAGCTCAGGGCTAGTCTTCCTCAAGAAAAGAAAAACGAGGAAGATTGGCAACATATGTTAGCTCAGGGCTAATCTTCCTCACGAAAAGGGAAAAAAAGAAACTATGGACAGATCATTCAAGGCCTTTCGGGACCTAACCTTTGCCTGCCTGCTAATGCTTAGTATGTCTCTTTATACATTCCAACCAAACGAAACTATCTGCTGTCCTCGATAAGTGTGCCATTCCTCTCATTCCTCTATTTCTATACACAACTCACTCTCATTTTAAACATTGGGGACATCAGATTGGATTATTTTTTAATTCTCTTCTAGTTTTGAAATCCTCAGAATTTCTGAAATTCTCAAAATTGTCCTCAGAATCTAAAAATCTGATGAGGAAGAAGATGAAACAGACATGTTATTCTCTTATAAACCTCTACAGCCTTATTTTCCACAATCTCCGTTTCAGCAAAGCCAGTTTCAGGGCCCCAAATCAAGACACGGGAAAATCGCCTTTATTAAAAGTTTGCTCAATTTGTTCCACTTTCCTATTCTATACAATATCGCCTCTCTATTTAGTTAAATCCATTCCTTCCTTTCTTTTATATACAGCTGTTAGCACACAATAAAGAGCCCACCCTTTCACGGTGAGCTCCACTGTTGCTTCTCCAATGCAGAAACCATTTTGTTTAGATTTGCATTCTGTTCCCTCCAATGGGAGGGAACAATAGTTTGTCCACACCTCCAATGATATCACTGCCTTATGTGGCTCTGCAATCACATAAATAAATTTTTTTGTGTGTGTGAGGCAGATCAGCCTGAAGCTAACATCCATGTCAATCCTCCTCTTTTTGTTTTTTGCTGAGGAAGACTGGCCCTGAGCTCAAATCTATTACTAGTCCTCCTCTTTTTTTTCCCTTTTTCTCCCCAAAGCCCCAGTAGATAGTTGTATGTCATAGTTGCACATCCTTCTTGTTGCTGTATGTGGGACGCGGCCTCAGCATGGCCAGACAAGCGGTGCATCGGGGAGCACCCGGGAGCCAAACCCGGGCTGCCAGTAGCGGAGCACTGGCTCTTAACCGCTAAGCCACGGGGCCGGCCGGAAGGTGTCTTTAACTTTGTCTTGCTTGAAGTGTTCACCCAGCTTCTGTTCGTGTATTAGCAGCTGAACAACTCTTAAGGCCAGTACATCATTTACTAGTCCTTTTTCTAACTTCTACACTCTTCCGTTAGAAATAATCTCTCCTCCCCAAATGTTCCCCATGCTTTTTTAACATATTTCTATTACTTTATTTGTATATATATATATGTGTGTGTGTGTGTATATATATGAATATATATATATCTAAGGAAAGAATTTTCCTTATTAATTTTTATATCCCCAGTGAGTGCTGGCATAGGTCTTAGGACTGATAAGCTTTAATCCAAATCCAAAGTTGATTCTTTGATTTTTTCCAGAAAGTCACAGCAAAATCTAGTGTTGAGTGGCGTCTTGGAAAAGAAAAATAAAATATTCTTAGGTGAGGCAATATGGGAGTCCTTTTATCAAAATTAAACTTATTCTTAAATCTGTTTGCTGACCATAGCTCTCTGTTAGCAGCAGCCTTATAAAATCAGTAAGCAACTTGATAATACACAGGTAGTCAATGCCAGAGTCCTTTCTTGTCCTTTCCATCGGCTGTTAAGAGGTGAAGCAGTAGACCAAAATATCTTCAGAATTTCTAGGCTTGTGTAGAACTATTGGACTCAAATTCAAGAACAAAAATTTAACTCTTATATATGTTCACTCTAACTGAAAAATTTGATCTCCCTTAATTTTATGCCTTTCTTCTCTAAAGTCTTGGCACTTGTATTTTCCTTGAAAAAGAAAGAAAAAGGAAAGAAAAAAAAAATTCCTCACTGCTGGTATGAGAGCCTTCTGGAGCTGCTGCCATCTGGAACAGCCTGCAAACATCACTCATCCTCATCAGTTTACCATCTAAAACATAATTTCTGCTCTTTATCTTGGATCTCATTCCTTAAAGATTGAATTCTCTATAATTTGAAACAACACAACTACCCTAATTCAGTATTTCCAGCTATAATATGGATACTTTCTAATATAATTTTTAATTATGTATGTTTTATATGGGATATCACATCCAATCTTACTATATAAAATCTGTAAAAGCTATAAATATTCCTGTGTAATATATATGTATAAACACACACATCTCCCACACAGAAAAGAAAGGAGGGAAGGAAGGAAGGAAGGAAGGAAGGAAGGAAGGAAGGAAGGAAGGAAGGAAGGAAGGAAGGAAGGAAGGAAGGAAGGAAGGAAGGGCTGGAAAAAGGAGAAGGTGGGACAAGAAAGAGAAGATTAGGAGGAACAAAAGAAGAATTCTTTACAATTTAACTCCATAGTTATTAAAACATCCATATCTAAAGTGATATTTTCTTACTAAAATAAGAAATATGAATAAGCAAACATTTATTGAGTCCTTGTTATGTTCAAGGTACTGAATTAGACTACAATAGTGATTTTTGTTTTTCAAATATAGAAAGCTTAAGTAAATGTAATTATTTGTTTTTTGTTTTTAAGTTCTATTGCACAGACTATAATCACCTTTCATATTATCAACCTATTTGCATATTCTCAAAGAGTCTGGCGCATGGTGACAGTGAATGTAAAATGTTGATGTTTACACCTAAGCAGACGTTATCTTTGAGAGAAGAATCCATACCATGAACTTGACCTGTATTTCCAGAGAAGACTGTGAGCCACAGGAGTTGTCAGAAGAGTGACCCTGCCCCCATGATGTCATCTATCATCTAGGATGATAAAGATGAGAGTGCAGCTTTACCTCCCCTGGGTGAAATGCCTAGAGATTGGGTTGATTTTAAGAGCCACACATTCAAAACAATCTACAGCATAAGCAAATGCAGTGCAGGCAGTCCAGAAAAGAGTAACCAGACAGGGTGAGATGCCTTTGAATCATGTCATTTGAGGAGCAGTTGGCAGCTCTGGGTTCATTCAGCTAGAAGAAAAATCTTGGGGTTCATGAGAGTTGTTTTCGTTTATTTTAGATCCCAGGAGGAGCAGAAAAAGCAAGAATAGAGGAGGAAGACTATGTATATTCTTCTTTTGACTCAGATTTCAAACAAATTTTCCCCAAATTGAACGAATTACCATGGGAGCTATCAGTCATCCCTCCGATGACTGCCATATGGGGGGATAGTTTAGGGCAGAATCCGAATGGACTAAAGGATCTTTATAATCTTTGAGCTGGAAGGGACCTCAGAGGTAACCTGATTAACGCCATCCCTTTCTCGCCCTTGCATTCTGATTGAAACCCAAATTTGTCTTAACAAATGTCTTTCTGATATTTGGAGATGGGAGACAAACATGGTATAAAAACTCAGGACTCTAAAATAAACTGGTCCGGTCCGCCAGACTATAAATTCTTGTAGTCAAGAATCACTGTCCTTGGATACATACCCAAGAGTACACCTGAAATTTTTACAATGTTATAAACCAATGTTACTGCAATACACAAAAAATTAAAAAAAAAAAAAAGAATCACTGTCCTAATACGTCTTCATTACCCAATGCCTAGAACAGGGCCCAGTAATATTGGTCACAACAAGTTGAACTCCTGGATTCATTCTACTGCTCTTTCAGGTTTCTGCCTGTATAGGCAATATTCTCCATGGGAGTGGAAAACTCCACTCAAAATAATTGCAGTAAAACTTTTTTTTTTTGGTGAGGGAGATTCGCCTTGAGCTAACATCTGTTGCCAATCTTCCTCTTTTTTTGCTTGAGGAAGATTAGCCCTGAGCTAACATCTGCGCCAATCTTCCTCTGTTTTGTATGTGGGTCCCCGCCACAGCATGGCTGATGAGTGGTGTAGGTCTGAGCCCAGGTTTGTGGGTTCGGATCCCAGGCTGCCGAAGTGGAGCATACCAAACTTCACCACTACGCCACGCGGCGGGCCATGCAGTAAATCATTTTTAAGTGTTTTTTACAGCATTAATCCATTTTAGCATTAGAAATCTCTGGTGCTATTGAGAACAAAGGATCTTTCTTGGATCTGAATCCAGTGACCTGAATCTACTTTTTCTTTCCCTTCCTCCCCATGGTTTTCTTCCATGACTAATCATCCTCTGCCCAGACAAAGACAACAAATCCCCAGTTGCTTTCCCAGCCTCCAGTCTTTCCAGGTTAACTCCATGAGATCACACCATATCATGTTCCTATTTGAAAATTATCATTGGGTCCCTGGCTATCTACAGGTAAAATCCAATCTCCTTAGCATCACAAAAAAGATTTCTCAGACCTCTGAGCTTTTGCTACTCCAAATACCTTTTCTATGATGTTTATCTTCAACTTGTCTTTCTATGAACTACTCTCACTTTAAGGCACAGATTATATGTCCTGATTCCTTACAAACTAGCTCTCTTCCTAAAAGTAGAATTTATCTCTCCCTCCATCGTTTTCCCATGGCATTTTTTGAGATTTTGTTTCTTTCAATTTTGAGTTCCGTGGTTTGTCTTTGTGTTTCCCTGAGCCAATTTTACCAATTTGTATTTATTGAATGAATGATTGTTTGAAAGGTTGAAATAAACAAACATGGTCACCAAAAATGAAAGCTAAGAAAACTATAAATCTCCCTCATCCCCCTCCAACGACACGCACCCAGACCTAGAAACATTTCAGTGTTACAGTGGTTTTTACTGCTGCATGGTGATCCATTTAAAATTGCATTTTAAAAAAGCCCACACTTTTCTCTCTTTTCATATTCTGGGTGAGAATGAAGCATAAAACAGATTTTTAAGAGCTGTTGTTACACTGACACTGAAGCTAAACAACACGTAAAAAAATGCTAGTTGGAAACCTTGGAGATTTTGTAGTCACTTTATGTTTTAATTTTCAATCATCTACATACCCAAGTTGGTTTCTAATAAATTTATGAATACTGCTGCTGCTGTCTGTATTACTACCCACTACTGAATATTTTTAGCTACCATATAAACTAGTAATAAGGCATGGTGAAGCATCACAGAGAATACAATAAATATAATCAATGCTCTATCCAAGTATTTTTCTTTTCCCAAATTTGGTTCATCCTTTCTAAGATACCCAGTATTAGTATAGGTAGAGTAGATGACCAGATGTTCACCATTTCCAACACCCTTTCTTTGTTCAAACTGTAATAAGAAAACATACTTTTCTTCACATGCTTAGTTGCTGCCTTTCATAAGCCCTGCCTTCTGTCTCCCTTTACCCTATCTACAGACGATTAAACTAGCTCCCATCCTGCCATTGCCCTTGGTGACAACATCCCTCAACCCTCAGTCAGTCGTCACTAGGTATTCATTGGCATTTGAACCAGCTGCATCAGTGAAATAAAATCACTATTAAAATCACTTACAAAGCACCAGAAATAGAATTAAAGGTACAGTAGAGAAGGAGAAGTTAAAGGGGAAGCTAGCACAAAGACTGAAGCCTTAATAGAGAAAAGCAGCAGAGATCATGTTGCTACCAAGTAAGTAAAAGCAGGAATTCTGACCATCACCTCCTCCTTTAATACTCCTGAAAGTAATTATCATATAACAATGTCATTTGCTCCGGTAACCCTTCCAATTGATCCAATTCTATCATGTGACTTTCTTTCCAGATGGTTCTGCACTAATTATCCCTTCCTACAGAAACTTTCAGGATGTCAGTCACTTTCACTCTACTCCCAAGATGATCTTGGGCAGGTTCAAATGTCCTCTTCTTTCTGAATGGGAGTCTTATGGGCTGAATTCTGTCGTCCCAAAATTCATATGTTGAATTTCTTACACCCCATACTTCAGAATGTGAGTGTGTTTGGAGATAGGTTCTTTAAAAAGCCAATTAAGGTTTAATGAGATCTTTAGGGTAGAACATAACTCAGTATTATTGATGTCTTTAAAAGACAAGGAGATTAGGACACAGACATGCACAGAGGAATGACCATGTGAAGACAGAGAGAAGATGGCCATGAACAAGCCAAGGAGAGGGGTGTTAGAATAAATCAACACTGATATCAGACTTATACCTTCCAGAACTATGAGAAAATTAATTTCTGTTGTTTAAGACACCCGGTCTGTGGTACTTCATAACAATAGCCCTAGCAAACCAATACTGGAATAAATAGAGTTTTTGTTGATAAAACATTTTTTTAAAAATTGCTATTGCAATGGGTTTTGGCTAATTTGATCTGGTTCCTTCTTAGTACAACTGGCACGATTTTGCAACTCCTCTCCTACCCCCTTTTTAAAAATTTCAAACAATTACAAATGTGTTGCTGATAAATTGTTGGGTGCAATGTAAGAACCAAAACAAATTCTTCAATCAGCGAATGTCAAGTGCCTGCTTTGATCAGGGAAAATACAAAGCAAAGAGATGATAGAAGTACTTCCTGTCAGGATCAAATCTAGAAAAGGAGGGAAAATAAACAGCATTTTGTTGTAAGGTTAAAATTGTAATATGGTTCTTGTCCTGTTTTTGAGAATTTGCGGTTTGTAGGCGACAAAAGAGAAGCGGGAACACAGACTACCAAATACTATACAAGCAATATCCTCCCAAATTCATTATTGTACAGTAGAGGCAGGGTGGTGTTTAGAAAATAGTTTAAGACCTTGCTTTAAAATGAGAAAGAAAGAAAAAAAAAAGAAAGAATTAAAGGAAGAAGGGGCGAGATTAAGAGAGAGAGAATGTGTCTCTATGTTGCATATAAGGAAATTATAAAATTAGCTATAAAACAATAAAATTAGCAGGAAATTCAAAAGATTCACAATATCCCCAGGCTGCCTTCCCTTAATGACATTTTGATAAGGACGCCTAAATGGAATGAATTTCCCATCAGTTTTCATTTGTTATAACCTTCTTATTGAAGAACAAGGTACTGTTCACATGGCCTCTCCTCTATGGAGCTTTCATAAATATACCAGAATTACTTGTCTCATCATCTCCTTTTCCACAGTACTTTAGACATACCTATAGCAGCATCTAATAAACTACATTACAATTACTGGTTTACATGACTTTCTGTTCCATTAGACTGTAAGCCTAAGGGTACAATTTTAAGTCTGAAATAATAATTCAGCAAATAAATGGCTAGAATGACAAGCAAAGAATATAGAAAGCGGGTACCCTTAGAGCTCAGGCAGGAGGGAAAGACAACTTTTTGAACACTTTGTGATGGAAGTGCATTTGTGCTGAATTTTGAAATAATATGAATAGATTGAGTGACACTTTGGTGCATTAATTCATTCAACAAATATTCAGTGGGGACCTATTATGTTGGGTAAGCACGAGGGAGTACTTGGAAGTAAAACTATACAAGGCTAGTAAGAAAATCAAAAAAATTAGGAAAGAAAAAATAATAGGGGGAAAATAAATAAAAATAAATTTAAAGGGAAATTCTATTATCATTGCCCTCAGTAGATACTTATTGCCTCACTGTTTTCATGCTAAGCTTCCAAAACAGGCAAGTATTAAATTGATGCCAAACCTAACACTTAAGCAAACTCAGTGGAAGCTGTACAATGTTGAGGTTTAAACTGAGATATTTAAGATCCCCAATACTTAATACAAAATTAACATCCTGTAAGGTTTTTTTAAAACTAAGAAGTGCATGTACACATTAAAATTTCATGATATGTGCACGTCCATCCATAAATGTTTTATGGCTTATTAGAAAGAACGATTATAATGAACCTTGGCTTAATAAATTTCCTAGGGAAATGTCACATTATCACTGAGTTCTTGTTTTTACATTATAAGTATTGTAATAAGTATACACAAGCATTATGCTATATTAATAGGAAATCCTGGATTAAAGTGCAGAGTATTAAATATGTGCCTTTTGGAGGAGAATGTTACATCTTCAAAGGGACTTAAACTGATCCTTATTTTGTCCCTCTCAGATACTATTATCTCAGTGTTACTATTGGAAAAACTAAGACAGAAATTTATTGACTTACAAAACTTTATAGAGCACTTTACCATTGCACCTGTTAGGATATATTGTCCTGATTTTGCCATCCATTCAACGACCTTAAAGTCATTCATTTTCTTTGATTCTCCATCTCCGCATCTGCAAAATAACTGAGTTATCCTAAAATCTAGCCAGTAATGATCATTAACTCTTCTTCAAGCTGATACTATGGTTTATTTATGCTTTTAATTGTATATACCCAACTTTGTACTATAAGATATTTTTAGGTGTCTAAATTTATGATATGAGAGTTATAGTACCTTTTCCTTTTGATAAAAATTAGGTCGTAATCTCTGAGTTCTAAAATAAGAAACATCAAGACTAATGTGAGTGGCAAAAATAAACTTTTTAAAAAAATATAAAAAGCATTTCTACATATAACAACTCAGTGATATACTTGAGCTCTTCTGGTTAGTATATATGTATATTTGAGAGTCCGTTCTTCATAAGAAACAAAAATGGTAACTATCAGTGTGTTTTTATTTCATTTTTCATTAGTTATTACTTAGAGTAAAATAACAATAACTTCTCCTTGCATCTATATAAAACATTATTGTTCTACAATTGCTTTCACATGTCTGTTTTTCTTAATCCTAACGTCTTGATTTGGTGAGGTAGGGATCACCCTTTCTTCTTATGCCTAATTCATAGCTAAATAAAGGCCAATGATTATAAATAAATGCTACAGCATCTAAATACAACACTTCTGTTTCAATCACCTTTTCTTCATTCCTCTCTGCCCCCTTAGAATAATGCAGAAAATTAGAAGTCAGATGGACATTATTTTTCCAGAAATTATGTTGAGCTTTCATATGATGTCTTTTTACTTGTGTCGGTACATTTGTTGTTCAAAATTATAAAATGCATGTGCTTCTTTCTTTTTATATCGAATGTAAAGTCTTCAGCACAGACTACAAAGTCTAGATCACAGGATGTTACATTCAAATAGGAAAAGAGAGAGCGTGCTGTAAGTGCCCCTTAGCTAACTCTTCAGGGATCAGCAGAGATGAGACATCAGGACATATATTCACGGTCGTAAATAGATGCTTCCTAAGCTCAAGTGAGTGTTCCAATTTAACTAATTAGAGATGTCAGACGGTAAATCAGGGGTGGCTCCCTGGTGCCTTATTTGCCCTTCAAGCAGACTCATCCTAGGTGAGGTCAGAGGCTAATGTCTAGAGCAGAATCAGAGTTGGGTTAAGTTAGAGGGACGTTAACTCTGCTCACTGATTGACATTTCAAACCTTGTCAATCCAAAAGGCCACATTAGCAATATCTTAACCTTGAGCCTACATTTTAACTGCCATGTCCTAGAATCTAAAGCCTAGGTTCTGGGGATCATTAATCCAAAGGCCTGGACTTTCCAATCCAAGGATTGCAGGTACTTGAAATTCTTCCTAAATTCATTCCAATTTTCTGCCGCTACTCCCGTACATAAAGCAGCAGATAAAGTAACGTGGCGGGGCCGCCACCGTTTGCCCATACCCAAAGCCCTTTTCGTGACGACTGTAATAAGAAGCAATGGAATGTGGCTATTACATGCCACATCATGCGACGTTACAAATCACAGGTCTGTTTTCCTAATATATTAGGGACAAAGACATAAACTCTTTTCTTCATTATTACCATGACAGATGCCCCTTTTTTGCCCTGATCCAAGTCAAGATTAGATAGTAGTAAGAAAACTATAACAAAAATAGCAATGTAATAATATCAACAACAATGAATGACAGCAATAACTAACTCTGATATGATGCTTATTAGTTGCCATCTATTGTTCCAAGATATGTGTATGTGTGCGTGTGTGTGTGTAAACCTATTCTTCCCAACTACTCTATGGGATAGGTATTCAGTACTCCATTTTATAGATGAGGTAATTTAGGAATAGAAGGATTAAGTAATGCCCAAAATGGCATAGCTAAGAAGGAATGGAGCAGAGATTTAAGCTCAAAACTCAGGCCATCTGGCTTCAGTTTATTTGCCCTTTTATATTAGCATAAATAATTCTTTTTTTTACTTTATTTTTTTTGGTTAGGAAGACTGGCCATGAGCTAACATCCATTGCCAATCTTCCTCTTTTTGCCGAGGAATATTAGCCCTGAGCGAACATCTGTGCCCATCTTCCTCTACTTTATATGTGGGACATCCGCCACAGCATGGCTTGATGAGCGGTGTGTAGGTCCGCGCGTGGGATCTTAACCTGCGAACCCTGGGCCACGGAAGTGGAGCACACGAACTTAACCACTATGCCACTGGGCTGGCCCCACATAAATAATTCTTATTCATTCATTTAGTACTGAATAATTTTTAAATGCTGGGCCTTGTTCTAATCTCCATAAGAGAATCAGGTAATGCCAGGTTCTACAGGAGACACAAAGACATAATCCCTGCTTTCAAAGGTTTACAGTGCCAGGCTACTATCACAAACTACTTTTAAATGAAGTATGATCACAAGTTAGAATATATAAATAAATTAAGTGACTTAATGATTATTTGGATAAATGATTAATCAATCAAAAAGAAACATATTTCTTGTGGTCACAATGATCAGCAAGAAAAGACACTTAATGGACCTGGGAGTGAGGGGATATGCCAGAACAATGGCTTGATCTTGGTTCATTTTGCATCTCTTTTCCTCATAAGGAAAAGTTACCAATAGTTCATTAAGACTAATAGATTCATTGAAACTATTGTGACAACAATGTGCAATGTATACTATTCACCTTGACTGTGAAGTTAAGTTCACTATTCAATTCAAGAAGAATTATGTGTGTGAGTATAGAACATTAAAAAATATTTAATTCAACACCACTGTATGTCCAGCTGGGGTTACAGCACATCTCTGCCATGGGAAATTATCAACCTAGATGAGGGGCTCAGACAATAAACAAACAAAAATAAGTAAAACAAACAGTATGGGAGATGTTAATAACTGCTTTGGAGAAAAAATAAAGTGGAAAAAATGAAAGGGCAGTGTGTGTTGGGGTGACAATTTTAAATAGGAAATCCTGGGCTGCAAAAGAATATGTATTCATTATTGAAAATTTTGTAAATACAGAAATAGAAAATGATAAAATAATATCATACATAAGCTTGGTAACAAGAGAACCATCATAAGCGTTTTGGTACGCATCTTTTCCGACTTTTTAAATATAAATGGGAAGATTTTCTGTCTTTTATTTTTATCAAAATGAAGTATCATTGCTGATTGTTTTATAAATTTCTTTTTCATCTTAATAGAGTATCTTCTATGTTATTAGCATATTCTTCTAGAATAGTGGTCCTTTAGGAGCAAGAAACGAAGAGCACTTACCTGAATAACCTGGAGCCACACTTCTAGGAACAACCAGTACATAATGAGTAACGTCTTGGTGGACAACTCTAGAAGGTAAATGTATTTTGAAGAATCCCACCAGGAGATTCTAATATCCATCACACCCCTCAACACTCTCATTCCCATTATAAAACCCCTATTCTATAATATTTTTAGTTATTTCATTTCATTGAATGGATATGCAATAATAATTCTTCTATTGTGGTACATTCACTTTTTTTTCCAGTTTTTCACTATAAGAGCACTGTTAACATCTTTGAAACTATGTTTTACAAATATTCATAATTATTGGTTTTCGTAGTATGAGAATCAGTGAAAAGGTGTGAAGCATTCTGCTTCTGATACATCCTTCCCAATGTGTTCCTCCATTAGCAGTTTTTTGTTTTGTTTTATAAGTCTCACACCCCGTTATTAATACTATTTTTAACCCTTTCAAATTAAACATTTAAAAAAAATCATATCTTGGCATCTAATTTTAATTTCTTTGACTATTAAATATTTTTTGAGCTTATTGACCCTCTATATTTTTTTTATGTAAATGATTTACTGGCACATGTGCTTTGGAATCTTTTCTCTTAGTGTGTTTAGCTTTTTAATTTTTTAATATTTTTCATATATTAAATACAACAATCCTCTATCATATCGAAAATATTTTCTTAAGAGATAATATGAATCCTTTTCATGACACATTTGCATAATATATGTAAGCTAAATCCATCATAATTCTCTGCCTTTTTAAAAAACATCTAAGTCAGTTTTGTAAAAGGCATTGCTAAAATTCAGATATACGGAAGCCAACATAAACACAATATTAAAAATAAAATTATTTGATATTATTATTGGTTCACATTTTCTCATTGTATTTTTCCTTATGTTGCCAGGAATTTCACTTTTTGAAAAATTCCTATCATAAATTCTTTTCTATGTTTTAAAACTCAGTCACATCCTTTAGGCTGACCTTTTCCTCTCTGGGCTCACCAGTATATTCCCCAAGTCTTCACTTAGTAAAGTGAAAAATAATAGCAATGACTGGACGTGGTTTTACACAGAGAAAGTGCAAGGGCTTTCTTAGTATTTTCTCTGCCTCAAGAACTCTGTATGATGTATATTACTTATTCGTTCATTCACTTATTTATTCAGCAAATATTTATTGAACGCTCTAGAGCATACTCTTCCCATGTTCTTTATCTCATAAATGAGGCTAAAACAGACTTGCTGGGAGAAGCATATGATTTAATATAAAGTGAAAACAATGAAGCTCTTAAGATGAGATGTTTGGCTTTTGGTAGCCTTCTTCACCAACTAGCTGAATCCCTCCTGCATCTCGGCTTAGAGGCTCACCGTATATTTTCCTGTCCAGAATTACAAATGAGGTTTCTTAAATGCATTTAGAAAAAACTGAATACTGTGTCATTGTACACCAAGATTCAACAGTGCTCTAATTCACAAAAATGAATGAAAATATGCATAATCCTAACAAAAATACTTAACTTCTAAAGTAAAATAACATAATGAAATTGGTCTCTAAGTACATTCTGTGACAGTTCTTCCTCAAGCTAACGCACATTACAGGACACAAAACAGTGTTTTTTTGAGAAGATCTTTCTGTTATTCACAAAATACAAACCCGTGATTAAAGATTGAAACCAAAGTTGTCTGTAGCTACATGAGATGTTCATTAATTGCCGAAATTTAGTATTTGGCTTTGTCTTGCTAGGGATTTAATACTTTTAGAAAAGCCATCCTTAGTTTAAGTAAGCAGTAGCATCTTGCCCAGGACTCTATGTTCAGGAAGGCCATTGAAGCTAAATGGCATTAGTCTAAAGGTTGAAGCTATATTGTTGTGTATAATATGACTTCATACTTGAAATGACTCTACAGGTACAGAAAGCTATCTCTGTGGGTGTTAGGGTAGGGGCAATGCTGTGGTTAGTTCCCAGTCTCTCCTCAGTGCTTTCAGTCTCCTTGGAGACGGCCCAAACCACATAATCCAGCTTCTTGTCTTCAGTGTAGGGCCGTGTTACCCTACCACAGCTAGACCCTTTGTGCTGCTCCCTGATACTTTCCATCTCGTCTGGTCATTTCCATTTACCATTCCCAGAGCCTTAGTTTCTGTGGACCTTTTCATTTTTCACAAGCCCTAACCTCAACCTGTTCTTGCTCATAAGTCAGACAGCTGGATTTTTCTCTCAGAAAACAGAATTCTTTCAACATTTATTGAAACATAATATGCACTAGGCACTGCACTAGACACTGGAGAAGCCAAGAGGAATAAGGTATTGCTCTGCCGTCAAGAAGTGCTAGGTGGAAAACAAGGGAAATACCGTATATAGAGAATACACATTATGTACCATTCATGATGCTCAGTGCTTCATGTGAGTAATTTTATTATCCAAAAATATATGTTAAGTTGAGCCAAAGACCAACTCCCCTGATTTCCCATTTCCCAATCCAGCTATTTAAGAAATGAAACATCTTGGTCACCCACGTACCTGTTCATTCCTTTGAAGGTGGTGAGTGGAACATGACTTCCCTGACCTATTGTGATCTGTTTTAACACATTGGCTTATGCTTTAAACAACAGCAATAACAACAGAAGAAGAAAGAAAAAAGAAAGACAGAGGGAAGGATGGAAGGAAAATGGAAAGAAAGAAACAAGAAAGAAGGAAAGAGAAAGAAAGACAACGTGCTGGAAGTATATAATATTACTGAGAGTGTGGACCAATCAGTCAGTGTGTCTCACCCTGATTTTAACATCATCTTGAGGAATTACATATTTATTGAATGATGATGTGCCAATCAATACTATGTGCATTATAAACATCCCACAAAACTTTGTAAACAATCTATGGCCTAGGTAACATTATTCTTATTTTACAGATGAGAACACAAAGAACTGTAGAATAGCACCTAAGTTCCTTGTCCACTAACACACATCTAGTAAGTACAGGCCTGTGTCTACCAACTCCATATCTAAAGATTCTTTAGATCATTTTTTAATTGGAGCATTTGTAAACCTTGAGAACTTAAGGGGCTCCAAGATACCAAAGGACAATTGAAGCTGAAGGGAACTGATAAATCTCCAGAAGAATCTCACAGTATTTGAGGATGTCATCTGGAGCATAAACGTGGAGATCCACCCCGCTGTAGGACTATTCCTCTAGTAACGTATGGGGGAGCAGCCCTGCTTAAGCAGTCATATAAATATTACATATAACAGTTATATATATATATGTATAAAACACTTATTTTCTATTTATGCATAACAATTTTATATATATTACATATAAGATTATATATAGCAGTATAGTATTATTCAAATAATGTTCTCTGAGTCATTTCTTCATAAAATTCTTTGTCTTTTCCTCTCTTCTTTTTCCAAGAAAGTACTCTTTAGGTTTAGAATTGGGGGTGCCTTCCTCAACTCTAATCTTATAGCTTTAAGATCATCAGTAATTAAACCCATAGGAACAGCAATAATCAGCCTGTCCTCTTTTCGTAGAGTTTAATAGCCCACAAAGTGCCACTACATGCATCATCTCCAGTTGGAGATCCTGGCATACGTAACTTAACTTCATCAATCAGAATCTTTAGATAAAGGAGACTTGAAAAATGGATGGTAAGCCATATAATAGTGCTTTTTTTAAAAAAAATTATTTTAAAACTTTGTATTTATTGTCTCTAAAATCTGGTACCTCTGGGCTGTTTGAATTTTCTGATGCACTTTACCACCTAACCCTACCATTTTCTCTTTGTTTTTATCAATTTAGAGCTTTTTCCAAGCTGTGAAACAAAGACACAGTAAAGATTCTAAGGCGAAAAAAATTACATATTTTTTAAAGGCACTAAAAATCCAAACCATAAATATTGGAGACTAAGAAACCTTTTAGGTCATTGATTCTGCAATCTTCCAAAGGTGGAGCAGTAACTGAACCAATAGAATCAGTCACTCAAGAATAGAAAGTCTATTAATATCAATTTAATATCTTTGCCCTGAGAACGCAATTTGCTTTTGAGTGGATGCTGTGGTTGTTTCTACTGAAAGGTAAATAATTTCTCCTCTTTGGAAACATACATTTAACAAAGAAGAATCTCTCCTATGGCTGAACTAATGTGCCTTCCCACACATCCATAGTTCTATGGCTAATAAAAAGGATTATCAGGCAAATAGAAATGTAGTTTACAGTTGCAATAGCTCACACCATTACTTTTTACCTCAATAAGTAAATCAAGCATTTATGCCTGAAAACTACTTAAAAGCCAACTTTTCAGATGCCGTATTCCTCTGACAGCGTATAATGAATATTTTGTCATAGCAAGTAACAAATTTTATTATAGCTCTAATGCTTAAAATTCCATCTGTTTCCACAAACAGAACATGAACACAGGAAGGCAACCATTAATCTTAAAATTCACTATAAAAAATCCTCCCAATAAAGGGCTTCTAGAAGGCATTTAAAAATATTCAAGGCCTGTTAATGATGGGATGCTGTGCGCCTGACACCTCAGTTTCCATTCAGTGGTTGCTCAGAGGACATCCCTGTTTATCCTTAGACATCCATAAAAGAGAGGCACTATTCTTTTAAAATTAGAAACTACACCTAATTTGGTAGTAGTATAAACAAGGTTCATTTGCTATTTCATCTATAGTCTTGCAATTGTAGGGCAATAAACAAAGGATTTGGGCCACAGAATCATGGAATTTTTTTCATCAAAACACCCAATCACTCACATGTCCTTCAGACATTTATTGAACACCTACTATGAGTCAAACACTCTGTCTTGAAAATTCATAAATAAAAGGCATAGTCTCTGTCCTCAAGTAACTCACGGTTAAGTAGATATTGACAATGTAATGAATAGGGTACAGGTAGAAAGAGATCTGCATTCTCTAATCAGAAGGAAATCAAGGAATATTTCTCCAAACAGGTAGTATATGAGGAGGGTTTTGAATAATGACTAGGCACTAACTAGGTGAAAAAGAAGAAGATGAGAATTACATTCAGGATTATCTAGCCTAGCATATCATTCCTTACCATTTTAAAAATGAGAATACGAAATCTCAGAAAAGTTAAGCAACTTAATAGGGTCATTGTGTGAATCCCCTGCAATAGACAAGAATTATCCCACTGATAGCACCTTCTGTGTTTTTCACATACATATATAAGCACATAGCTTACTAATTAATAATGATTAATCAATACTAATAATTATACTTTTGTAATTATTTGCTTACAAGTTTTCTTGATCAAATAATTAAATCTTTGGAGTTATGATTCTACATTTGGGGAATTATTTTTTATTTTATTTTTAATTCTAAACCACCATTCATCCCACTTTCTTTGGCATAACATCTGGAAATGTTCTATTTGTATGTTTATTTCATAAACAAACAAATAATTAGCATAGGAAATGGGAAGCTATAAATTTTTTTAAGGACGGTGTCCATTTGCACTATATATCCTTATTAAATATCATAGGCATGAAGAGATAAATGCAAATGAAGGGTATGGGTTTTCACAAGCCATATTCATCTCAACTCTCCTGTAACAGACAAATCCCTGAACTACTTACATGCATCTACATCTAGTTAGAATCCTATGAGATGAGGTTGATATGATGTTAGTAGTGAAGATTAAAGATTAAAGATACATCCAAAGTGTACAGGTATATGTTTAACAACTTGCTTCCCAGGGGCAAAATGCTCTGATTTGTAGCATTTCTCAATTTTGTGGAATAAATACTCACAATAAAAGCTGCCAACATGACATCATTGAACTGAATTCAGAATTCGGAAAAGATACACACAATTGGCTTTTGTAAGCCAGTATAACATATTTAGCACACCAATGGAAGTACTAAAGGATATTATCAGAATTACCCAAAGCAAAAAAAGCATCAAATTGAACTTTAGTGAAATCATAAGATACCACAATCCAGAAAGGCTTAATTAAGGTCATTTGATCTAAGATAACAGTTCTCAAAGTGTGTTTCACCAAACCTTGGGGGTCCCCAACTCCCTGTCAATGGGTCAATGAGACCAAACTACTTCAATAATAATTTTGCAGTGCTATTTGCTCTTTACTGTGTAGATATTTGTAGTAATGGTATAATGGTATTTTTTTTTTCTTTTTGGCAATGTCTTTTAAAATAAATTATAAACATTGCCTCGTATACACAAAATAAAACTTTTCACTTGGAAATGGATTTCCACTTGAACATAGGAAAGATTAATGTTATACATCCCGAAGGCACATTTATCCCTTCATGGATTATTTAATTCAAAGAGCCATCTCTCAAGATGCGAATTAGCTACATGATTCCTTTTAAAGACTGGAACTTAATGACAGATCCAAAGTGTCCAGACAACAGATCTTTCCTATTCAGGATCAAGTGCTAGGCCAGACACATCTCATTTTGTTATTTTCCTTCTAACTCCTCTACCTCAGATATATCAAAGTTTCCAAAATACTAAGTAGGTCGAAGTTGAAGACATCCGCACCCTCTGATGCACGGACTCCATCGAGATGAAATAAACCTAGATATTCTGGAACAAGGGAAGCTTGGCTGATAGTACATCCTCCGATGAACTTCATAGAGGAGCTAGTTTTCCCATTGACTTATTCACACATATATTCATAACATATGCAGGTTTCAGCGAGTGACACCACACTCTTCTGGGTACTATATTGGAGCATATACATTATCGTATAGTAAGATTCTCAAATATTCGCTGGTTAAATCTTAAATCTTTCTTAATTTGGATTATAATACCCAACAACTTCATAACTAGCAGATCATTTACAGCGGGTAAACTATTGGTGCTCTAACCACAGCTCAAGGCAGTGGCACCAAACTGAACCATCAGTCTTTGTGTTCTTCAATGCCACTAATTTTCAGTAATAGCCACTTTTATTCACAGAAACCCTCTTTACTTGAAAGAACTGATAAACTATGGTCATGCACATTGGGATAATTGGCAGAAACTTTCTCAAAAATGCATAAAGTGTGCTTGCCATTTCTATTAAAGCAAATAACATTATTTGTTGCCAATGATAAAATTGGAGCTTTCGATAAAATTTAAAATTTTAGAAAATTTGTGTATACCACCATGAACCTGACAGCTTCCTAATACTTAAGACTTTTCTGATGAGACTGGTGGTGAAATTAATGAATGCAATTTTTTGATACATTATAATGAAATGTGTCAATATTTGGAAGATTAGTATAACTCAAGGAACTATTTTTTTCCAAATGACACATGCATATTGTTATAAAATGATACACGAGTAATTAAAGGATCCATTCAAAATGCAAGATAGATTACTGAATTTTCATGTAACAGAACAAAAAGTTTATGTTTATGGAATGACATAAAAAAACTTATGATATGGAATCAGATTCCAATTGCGACTAACCTTTAAGAAATTTCTACTGGTTAAGTCTTTAGTGTTGTACCTAAGAAGAATACTCACAATTATCTGAAAAGGCTACTAAAATTATTCTCCCCTTTCCAACTGCATATCTGTGCAAGCTCAGATTTTCTCCATATATTTCAACCAAAACAACATAAGCCAGAATTTGAATGTAGAACATCTATGGGAATTTACCTGTCTTCCATTAAATCACACCTTAGTACTATCTACAAAAACAAAACAAGGCAACTATTCTTAGCATATTTTTGTCTTGGAAAATATAAATAATTTTATTAAAAGTAAATTATGTTAACATGTAGTGGATTTACTTTTTCTATTTTCAAATAAAATAAATATTTTAAAGATTTTCAATGTTAATTTTAATTATATACATATTATATACATATATATCACGTATACAAAAGCACTTTGTAATTCTCAACAACTTATAAGAGTGTAAATGTGTCCTGAGACCAAAATGTTTGAGAACTATTGCTCTAAGACAAGAATACATCAAAAGTACCTGCCAAGCTTTGGAATACACATGCACACACGCACACACACACACACATACACACCATAGAGATAGTTTTAGAAGCCTCACTCATGATGCAAATGACTCAAATGAACAGTCTGGGTAAGAATTATTTTTCTAGGGACATCTAGTGTTAAAATTACATTAACATGAATTTAAATCTAAGTTCCAAAGTCTAAAGCACACTCACCTTTACCACTTGGCAATAATTGCCTTTCTATCTATCTATTAACTATGTCATATTTGTAACTTAGGAAAGTTATTCATTATTTTTAAATCTCAGATTTCTCATCTCCTGAAGAAGCAGATAAAAATAGTACCACCTCACATGGCTAAATAAGAAATGTTAAGATTAAATAAGAAAATTACTTATCATTTAACATACATTAGTTGAACTATTTTTATTATTTTACCCTTTTAATTATCTTATTATTTTTACTGTTGTTACAACTATTCCTTTGGTAAGCTGTCCGGTAGCTTCATTTATTCATTACCCATGATGGAGAACACAACCCCTTCCACGGTAGCATACTCCAAGACTGTATGGAAAATCCTTTATTGTTTTATCAGTGTGTCTCTTAGCTTTCAACTTACGTTAAAGCCAAAATGTGTCCTTGACAAAGGCATTTTTGAGAGTCAGGTAGGTTTATCGTAAAGAGCCCTAAAACCATACAGACTTATTCTTGAATATTGGGTTTATTACGTATGGTTTGTGTTGTTGGCAAACCACAAACATCAGTTACATCTATAAAATGAGGATAACAATGCTTTTTCTTTTCAGGGCCATTATGAAATCTAGAAGAAACAATGTATGTTAACTACATAATGATGCATGGCCATTCATTCAATTACAATGTCTAGTGTGGGCTTTATGTTGAGAATTTGTTAGAAGCTAAATGTGCAATTGTGAAGGAGAAATACACATACTGACACGCAACAGAACTTTGAATCTAGTGGGGTCACATTGCATATTATATTAGTGGCAAGAATCTTATGTATTTTTGCTTACAGCTTTCCAACTAAGTGCCAATAACTGGAAGAATCATTCATTCATTTTACATTGCTTTACTTGCTGCTTCTCATTTTGTGCTAACGCAGTGTTAATCCATGTTTCCTTGCTTTTCTCGGTGATTGCTTTTACCAACCGCTCTTCTCCTCTTGATATTCTTGCTATCAATCACCTATACTGTGCAAAAAGTGTGACCAAAAGAAGAATCTTTCATTGTATGGAAGAATTTTGCTTCCTGAAGGAGCAGATTTTTATTTTTTTTTGGCTGTATTGTGCTTGTCAAAAATATCGCAACTAGAGGTGCCAATTGTCTTTCATTAGACATGCAAGCAATCAATCCAAAGACAGTTTTTAAACCCTAATCCTAGCCCCAAGAGTTTGCTGTTGCTGGCATAAACTGATACATAATAGCTTTAAAGAGGTAATTAAGAGATAATTAAATATTTATACTACATATAAGAAAGGACCTAAGTGATTTGGTGGGAGGGTGGATTTAGGATTTACTGATTTACTTTGCAGTTGACATGGTAAGAGAGTAGGGAGTAACAAAAAAGGATCTTTTCTCCAGACTTTGACCACGTGATTCTAGAGAAGTGGAACTATGCTTCTTTTCTCCTCTGCATTTTATAAATAAAATGTATTGTGCATCTGTTTTATACCAGTTTGTGAAAAGTAAAGAAGAGTTAATAAATGATCTCACTTTCAGGAGCTTGAACTCCAGTGGGGTAACAGAAACAATTTCTTGACACAAAAATTATATGAAATTCAAATTGGAGTATCTACTAATAAAGTTTTATTGAAACACAGCCAAATTCATTTGTTTATGTATTGTCTGTGGCTACTTTCACACTACAACTGCTGAGATAAATAGATACTATAGAGACCATATGGACTGCAAATTCTAAAATCTTCAGTATCTGGCCCTCTACAGGAAAAGTTGGCTGATCTCTGCTTTAAAAAGATTATGCAAATATTAAATTTTTCTTAAAACATAGAGACAATAAGAATTGTGATGATGATGAAGAGAAGGAGGAGGAAGAAGAGGAGCATCACAATCATGATCATATTTGTTTGATTTTTTACCTGTCTGGGCTTGGACCATTACTTGGGTGAACCACTTCAACAAAAGGTGCATTCTATCAATTATATAGTGGTTCCTGTTCATTCCCTTCCTACAAACTAAACATATTTTCATATTTTATGCAACCTTTCACCATTTACGCTCGTTTCTAATGTTTTAAGATGCTATGCAGTATCAGTCAGGTGAGTCTAAAAGTTGCTCACCCAGCCAACATCTTACCCTCCCACCTTTCCTTTCTTTCCTACTACGAGAAAACTGATTTTGTTCAAGTTTAAGCATTGTACAACCTCAGGTACAGGATAGGCTGAATCCCTCCCTAGTCTAAACTAATCAGGCTGTTTCTAGTCCCCTTATCGAGTGATAAGCTTAGGTATGCCCATGTGACAATTCTGGCCAATTATAAGTGAAATAATATTTTCGAGGGAGAAATGTGTCTCCATGTTCTTGCATAATATTCTCAAAACAAAAGGCAACTGAATCTAAACTCTATAACTGTGTATGAAACATGCCACTGCCCGTATCAGAGACGGCCCTACTCTGGGATGCAGCATAGAACTGACTGGGAGGGGAGAAGCTTAGGTAAGAGAAAAGATAAATTGATTGAAATGACAAATCCTTCTCAAATAGCATGAATATTATAGATTCCTGTATTTAAAAGTATAATTTCACAGTAGTGGCAAGGACCTATTGTCTTGTTTCTCTTTGTTCTCTAATTTGTGGTTTTGGAAATACAAAAAAATTATCATGATATTCACAGTAGTTGTACACAGAAGCTGAAGATCATTGTGCTATATTAAGCAGTTTATATATTACCCCAAAATGTGCGTATATGCAGGTCTATACATAGTATGCCTGAAGAGTGATATTTGCATTGGCAAATAAATGTTAATTGGATGTTAGAAGTATGAAGAGTTTTATTTTTATAAATATTAATAAATTTTAATTAACTTCTCAAAAATTAAATAAAATTTAGCATTATTACAATCATTTGTATATATATATGAAATGTTATATATAACATTTTAAAATGTTATATTCTTTAAATGTTATTTTTATTTGGCCTTTAATTTTACTAGATATTTTTATATGTTTAGAAGATGATAACTTTTCATAAAATACATATGAAAAGTAATTTTAATGTTATTCTTTCACTTATTTTAATAATATTTTATGATATGTATTCAAATTTATATATATTGAGTATAGTTACATTTGATTTTACTCTTTTTTTGGTTTAGTATGGAGATACACAAGTACTATGACTCCCATATACTCATCACCCACCTTTACAATCCTGCCCTATCAACATCATCACCCACTCCCCCATACTATATTGAAGCATATCGAAATTGCATCTTTTTATTCACTAATATTTCAGTTTATAACATTAAAAGATAAGAAATGCTTTTAACATTATTACATCTAAAATATATTAATGGTAGTTACTTAACATCATGAAATATCCAGCTAGTTTTTAAAATTCCGATGGCTTCATTAATATTAAAACATTTTCTTTTATAATTCTTTTGAATTGGGATCCCAATAAATTTCACACATCACAATTGATTGGTATGTCTTCAAGTCTCTGTGAGTTTGTTTCTCTCTTTCTTTCTTGCTCTTGTCGTCCCTCACTCTCTCTCTTTCTTCATTCTCTCATTGTTGCAGAATCTGATTGTTGGTCCTGTAGTGTTTTGTGCTGTTTAGATCAGCACTGTTCAACAGAGTTTTCTGCAGTGATAGAAATTTCTCGGCTCTTCATTATGGTAGCCACTAGCCACAGATGACTATTGAATTCTTGAAAGAAATGTGGGCAGTGTGACCCAGAAATTGAAATAAGTTTTGGTCTGTTTTAATTTTTAAGGTTAAGTTTAAATTTAAATAGCTACATGTGGCTACTGCCTTGTGGCTACCACATTGGACAGCACAGCTCTAAATTTTGTTGATTGCATCACTAGTGGTGTAGTTTAATACGTCTTTCTGTTCTTTTTATTTCCTGTAAATTGGTGGTTGGATCCAAACTAGAAGCTTAATCAGATCCAATTGCTTTTTTTCTTTGTTTGCAAAACTTCTTCATAGATGGTTTTATGCTCTTCCTTCCAGAGACACATAAATCTTGGCAGTCTTTCTATTTGTGATATTAGCTTGCCTGATGTTCAAAATCTAAGTGTCGTATTAGTTCATTAGAAGTTGCAAAATGGTAATCTAATTCTGCAATTTCTTCTTCACTTAATCCATCTATGCAGAGACTAATGGCTGGATAAATGGTGATTCTTTCCCTTTACTTACTGGTTTTCAAATAGTGATTTGGATCTCTAGCATCTTCCATAAATATTGTTTTAGTATAATTTAAACATGCATTTATTAATATTTAATATGTTTTCATCCATAGCAGTTATTATTCTTAGAGATGTTTATAATTTCCAATATTTGGTCAGTGGGAGTCTTTTCCAGTTGCTCCTGAGTTCTTTTGAGATGACCTGAGTAATCTTTGACAGCTTATATTTTATTTTTAAATCCTTTAGATCATTACTCTCAATAAAGCAGAAATTAAGTGAAAAATTTTATTATAGCAACATAAAAATGTCTATTTTATTACTAATCCAAAATTATTAGCCCCAAAAGAATACTAGACATGTGCAATTATAATTACATTCAGATGTCCCTCATATTGAGTTAGCTTTTGGCTATATAAGGGCCTTAACTTTATATATATATTATATTTTATTATTTTGAAGTTATGTTTGTGAAGGTAGCAAATATTTTATATAGTATCTAGGAGCTTGGTTATAAATTTAAACATTTAGAAATATTAACCTACATTTGTATTTTTGCCCCAAAAGTCAAAAATATTAAGAATGAGTCTCTTAATGGCACAATTTAAAACAAATTGCAAATAAATCCACATTTGCTACATTGAGGGAAACATTATTGTACTTAACCCTCATCACAACTCTTGATATAAGTAAAATTTATAATCCTGCTTTTGGGAGTAAACTGAGTGTCAGAGATGTTAGGAGGCTTTTCCAAAAAAAAAATCTAATAAATAGTCAAATCAAGACTAGAATTCAGGCTTTCAGTTCAATAATCTTTCCCCTGCACCAAGAGTAGGGATTCGGTATTTTAAGCCATCTTTACTACAAATTACTTGAGTGAAAGTTCAAATTTCATTAAAGATATCTTCTTTTTTTTTGGTGAGGAAGATTAGCCCTGAGTTAACATCCATTGCCAATCTTCCTCTTTTTACTGAGGAGGATTGGCCCTGGGCTAACATCCAGACCCATCTTCCTCTACGTTATGTGGGACGCCGCCACAGCATGGCTTAATAAGCGGTGCATAAGTTCATGCCCAGGATCCGAACCTGTGAACCCCAGGCCACCGAAATGGAGCACATGAACTTAACTGTTACACCACTGGGCTGGCGCCTAATTAAAGATATCTTTAATTCTAAACAATCTATTTTAAAAATAAAGACATAAGTATATAACTTTTAAGTAAAATCCTTTTTCCTAAAACTATAAACCAATTAACCAATCTCTTCACCTTCTCTCTGAACTGTTTTACTATCTCCAGAAGTTACAAAGTTTTTCTTTTATTTCTTTTTTCTTTTCTTAACAAAAGTCTGTTGGTATGTTATCTTTTCAGAACAAAGGAGGAAAGCTTCTTGAGGGATTGACAGAAGCAATAAATACTGAATTTCAGACCTTTATTGATTCTATAAAATCAGTTTTTTGGTGTAAGGTACACCATATATCCTCACTTCTTTTTTTTTTTTTTTTTGTGAGGAGGACTAGCCCCGAGCTAACATCCAATGCCAATCCTCCCCTTTTTCCTTGAGGAAGAGTGGCCCTGAGCTAACATTCGTGCCCATCTTCCTCTACTTTATATGGGACACCACCACAGCATGGCTTACCAAACGGTGCCTCGGTGCGTGCCTGGGATCCGAACCTGCGAACTCTGGGCCACCGAAGTGGAGGGTGCACACTCAACAGCTTGCGCCACCAGGCCGGCCCCTATCCTCACCTCTTTTATAAGTCAGAGAACTCTTTTATCTTCCCATGAAGAAATAAAATTCAAGAAGCTGACACCACTTCATAAAGTGTATATATTTGCCCAGATGTACTATTCACATCACTGAGTCCCTTATGCTAGGTGACATCAAAAGTTCCATTTGGAGACTTATGCCCTAGGAATTCCTCCAGGAGTTCAGTACTTGTGCCTAACAGGGCATTACTCTGTCCTGAGTCATGCTCATAATCATAATAATGAAGTGATATGAATCATTTTCAACATCTTCTTTGTGTCAGGCTGTTTTCATATATGGCAGGACAATTTAATTAAGAGATTAATGTATGTATGTCTTTGTGGCTACCAATGAATAAGAAAGAATGAATGAAAGAAATGTCTTTCTCCATCTTTTCTTGCTAGTCCACCATCTGTCTCCCATTCAGAAAGGTTTGGGTTCGGCAATATTAGGTTTGCCTTTTCCCCAGTGTAGAATAAATACATATATATGGAAATTCATAACATCAGAAGACCAGAGGTTTTTTTGGAGGGATGGCTAATGATGTTGAGGGGATGAGAGAAACAGTATCTCAGACATTTGTGAGTGGAGATGCAAAAATGGCTGAGCCATAGAGAGTTATCTTATATGGAACAAACACACATTTTTGAGGGAAATACCGAGTAATATTGACCTGCATCCCATTTTCACTTTGCATTGTAAGCTGTGTATAGACCCTTTGCTTGGTGGCATGTGCAGGTGAAGAGTTCTGCCACCTCCAGTTATAGTCTTGAGAGTTGCAGCAACTTCTTCCCCAAGGTTCAGCTTTGTCACTTGCTGAGTAATAACACTATTTTTTACTTCCATGAAGAGGGATTTACCCTAAGCATACACCCATTAAAGGGGCTTAGCTCTCTCCTTCTCCCCTTTTTGGGGGAGCTAGCTGCCCTTAGGGAAGAAGGTTTACTGACCCCAGGTGTGCTTTGCTGATATGCAGAAGACTTCTTCATCCAGGAATGCCATGACCTAAAGCCAGGTCTTCCAATTCGGTGTCTTTCCAGTAATAAAGGTAATATTATGTTTTCATCTTTCATTTTTATAATTGCCCTAAGTGCTAATACCAATGTTTCAGACATATACTTTAAAAGAATTGTGTGGGTCTCTTACTATGATGACTGAGCCAGATTTGAAAGGATAGGGGCTGATGTAAATGTCTTCATGATTTTTTTCCTCACTTATTACTTCAGTAATTGTATATTTTTTAACCATTAATTGAAGAAGTTATTATAATAATAAATATGTGCTTAATGAATGAAAAATGAATGGATGTTTGGGTTGGAGAACAAATGCCAGATAGTTGTACTTCCCAGCAGGAGGGGATTGAGACCTCTCTGTGGAAGTAGACAGACAAAATTCAAAGCATCACCTCTGTCACTTATCAATAGTTGGACCTTCTTTGGTCAAGTATTTAACCTCCTTAAGCCTCTGTTGCAATATCTGTAAAATGGGGGAAATAGTGTGGAACTTACAGCATCATTGTAACTTTTATAAATGACATTTAGCTCTTGGCACATAGCAGATACTTGGGCACCAAAACAGAGCTATTTGATAGAAAGATTATTTTTGAGTTAAGCTCAAAACAAATGTCTTCATTTGGTTCAATACAACATGACTTTTATTTGAAAACTCGTGCTGTGAAGACGCATGGGAAAGAGACAGTGAATGTAATATTTATCACTCATATCAGTAGTCTTGGGGCAGAGTTTCATCTTGGTTGCTTGAGTATGAAACCTGAAAGGAGAACAACATCTAAGCCTGAATCCAATCAGAGCTCATTAATTTTGTGACAACGAACTGTTTACTTTGAAGGCAGTGAAAATGAAAATATTAACACAGTGAGACAAATAGGTATTTGTGAAAGAATTAATTTATTTCATTGAAGAATAAGGATGATTTATCGATTAGGCCTTCATAAAAATTCAGCAGTCTTTATGCAATGACACCACTACAATGAGCTTGGTTTTCCTTGTAATTGTATAGGATAAGCAGTTACACAAAACTGACATTGATAGGCAAAGGAAAGGGGAGGAAGTTGTAGAAAGACCCCTCAGTTGATGATCCAATGCATCAGAAAAATTTAACTTCCCTGGCCTAGCCCCATTTCCTTGGTTATCTAGTCTACCTTCCCAGGATGAATTCAGTGGAGATGCATCAATCAACACTATTTAGAGAAAGGGATCCCAGAAGACCTACTATCTATAAGGGAATGGGAAGTAAGATTCTCTAGAAGGGGGAGAAAATTCATACTCAGTGAAGTAAGCAGAAGAGTAGAGAGCCCAGAGAGATGCAGGATTCATCAAACTGGGTAACAGAACAGTTAGGAAACCAGACAAACAAGGCAAAGCCTGGATATAGGGAATCAAAGGGGAGATGTAAGTATGGATAAATAATATTTCAAGACTAATTCCCCTAACTTATCCTATATTTCTCTGTTCTCTTCCTCTGATCTGGATTTTGGCAGGGTTGACTGAGCCAGGGACACATCTCTAACGCAGCAGAAGCAGCTCCAGAACGTGGAATCTAAGAAAGAGCGGCTGCAATTTCTAAAGGGCCTGTGGGGAGAGTGGGTGGCTGGCCTAAATCACCATCTGTTGTTTGTTTCCCCCCCCTTCCCCTTTTTTGGCTCCTTCCCTGTGCCTCAGAGACTGACTCATTGCTAGTCAACACCAAGCGTTGTTTAAAATTTAAAAAAATTAATATAAGTTTCTCTGCAATGTATTGGCTTTAGCATTTTACCATCCTACCTATTTTTAATGAAATATAAGTTTTTTCCACCGGAAGTTCTTGTAAGTACTCTTTAATTTTAATTCAATTCAATCAACATTTCTTTGATTTATTCACTACATCAGTTTAATATCATTCCTGTGCTCCAGGCAACGAATACTATAAGACTCCAGTGGGAAGGATACTGTGCATGTATGCAACCACTAACTTATCTGTTAGGGATGTGTAAGAGGGGATTAAAGTATCAGATACATTGGTCTAGATTGGTGGTCTCAAACTAGAGTCGTGCGTCTTGGTGGTACTCTGAGTTATTCTAAGGACTCTGATTTCCGGGTCCTCAGTTGATCTGCCTGAGAACTTATCTGTGGTTCTCTTTTCTGTCTCCTTTTTTACAACTGCACTTCTCTCACACTACAAAAGAAAAGTATATAGCACTGAAATATCTAGAATTACCATAGTGCACTGCCCAGAAATGACTAAAAAACAAAACAAAATGAACAAGCAAAAACTCTAGGGTATCAAATTAAAACTATTGGTGCCAGAGATGTCTTCTTGAATCAAAACTCTATCATTCACTCACCATATTAATACAGGATACATTTCCAATAAAATTTAAGTTATCATGTCAATAACTACCAAAATTTAAGGTGTTTGACTCGGTTGTGTACCACTATTAATTGTAACTATAATACACTCTAAAATATTTTTAAATTATAAAATTTTGCAGGAAATAAAAATATATTGAATTGCACACTTCCGTTGTAGCAGTATAATAGCGTGACCCATAAAAGATAAAAATATTCAAGTATAAAAATGTATTACATTGAGATAACATTCTGAGGGAGAAGTGGAATTATGACATGGTATCAAGGAGAAAAAGAAATAAAGAACTTGGTCATATATTTTTAAAATGGATTTTGGTGGTTATCAATTTACTGTTCTATTTGGATTTTATTAGATACATTTAAAACATCCCATGATTATACTTATTCAAGGATCGTATTTGTATCTTGTAGTGCTTTTTCTCTGAAAGTCTACTTTATCCAATAATCATAGGGCTGCACTGTTGTTCTTTGTTTGGTATTTGTTTGGTGTATATTTCTCCAGCCTTTTACTTTCAAAGCCTAATTATATGTATTTTTTATATGTGTTTTTTTAAAACAACATATAGTTTGTTTTTAAAATCAGTTTGGTGATTATCATATTTTAATTGGAACATGTAGGTAGGCACTTATATTTAATTGGATTATTGATATACATAGGTTTAAAACTATATTTTAGCATATTTTTCTATTTATCCTGCCTAACATTTGTTCTTTTTTCCCTTTTTCCTTGCCTTCTTTTAGATTATTTTTTTATTATTTCGTTTTCCTCTTTGTTTAGAACATAAACACTCATTTATTAATCTTTTAGTGGTTATCCTGACAATTTCAATGTGCTTCTTCTCTTATCAAGATAGTTACTTTCACCTTCTTCCTAGGCAACATCAAAGAACTTCTGGAAGAGATTCTTCATTCACCCAGGATTCACCAAACCAGCTTCTGTTCATCAATTTAGTCTCTAGTGTTAACTCCACTTCCTCAGAGTAGTCTGTCCTAATATACCCTCCCCACAAGCCACACCTGTAATTTAAAAAGAAATCAACCCTGTACTTATTTCTAATTGCACTATATGCTTTTATCTTATCGTAAATTAGTAATATATTTCATATGAATGACTTATTTAAGGCCTAGTTCCTCCACTAGAAGGTAAGTTTCATGAGATTTAGGGACATTTTAATCTTGTATGCTGTTGTGTCTCTGCACCTGGATCTTTGTAGACAATAAAGTGTTTACTTACAGCATAGTATAAGTGCTCCTATCATGGCTGATTTCAAACTACCAACTAGACATCGCTAAATGCAAGAAGAGACGTACACAATTGGCTTCAGCACGGGACTGAAAGTAGGATTTTTGTCACTTGCATTACAAATGGTTAGAAACTTACTAAACTAAATCTAAAATTCTCCTCTTTTTTATGGTCTAAATGCATATTTGAAAAAACATCCTTGACATATGGAATATTTTAAGAGAAATTATCGTCTAGTATATTTAGTTTTGGTTATTATTGTATATTTATTTTCCTCCAAACCATTAAAGCTTTCTGTTACATTAACATCGGTGCTTTTGCTAAATCCAGGTATATAAAATAATCAGATTATTGTTTTATGATCCATTTGAATGAAAGTTGATTAAACTAATAACCTCAGCATATTTGGTTTCATCAAATGAATAAAATACATACACTACATATAAATTAAACTTTGGTGAGGAGAGTGGTCTGGCTACATTTAGTTAACCCTGTAGCCCATTCCCTCCCAACATGCTAGACAGGCACAAGCTTACCTAATTCGTTTCTGTAAGTGCAACCCATTGCAAACCTCTCATTTAAAATAAGACAAGGAGAAATGGAAAATAAACACAGATCATTGATATATTACTAAGCTAAAGGATTTCCCACTAAGAAAGCCAAGGATTGATCTACGTTAAAAATGTGATTTTCTCCAGAAAGAGAATAATTAAACATTAGTCAATAGCTAAGGCATTTTAATGGTATCTTCCTAATAGCCGAAAGTGCATTAAAAGACTAAAATCTGGACCTGAGAAAAGCTTCATTAATTAAACAAAAATCCTTTTTCTTCACACTGGGAAACCGTCAAAATGTTTTCTAAAGTGGATATCAGATGAAACAGATACACAATTACACATAGAAATACTTTGAGTTCACATGCGTGCTAGAATCTGGAAATGTTATCCATTTGATGAATTCAAACTGAGAGAAACATTCAGATTATCAGTGTCTTTCCTATCATCAAAATGAATTAATTAAGCATAGCATGTGTGCAGGGCTCTCTCTGTACCCAGCTAATCTCAGTGGGGAATGTTACTGAGGCTTGAAAAATGCTCTCTGATTTCAAGGTGCTTCGACCTGGACTTGGAGAAGAGAACAAAGGCACGTGAAATAATGTAAGTACATCTCTTTTAGATAGTATTATGTAACTAGAATTTAGAGGAAGGATAAATGAGTTGTGGGCTACAGCAGTCAGAGAATGTTGCCTGGAAGAAACTGTGTATGCCTGTGTGTGTGTGTGTGTGTGTGTTGAGTAAGTGTAGTCACTAGTTTTCAAGTTTTTAAGCATGGATAGAATTGGGAAGTATGGGAGAGGCATAGTTCTTTTGGAGGGAAATAGCCTAAACAAGTATTAGGAAAAAGAACTATAAGATGCATACTAGAACTAATGAAATATTTAGAACACTGGCATGAATTCCTTGACTCATGTGGGCCCCTAGGGCTGAAAAGATACATCTAATGACCTTACAATACTAACAGAAAAATAATTATACTAAAAATAATAATAGGCGATTTGATGTGTGAGCTATGTATATGATTTAATTTTTACAGATGGACAATTGATTTCTGGGAAGGATAAGTAGCCAGCCCGAATCACACACTAACAGATGACAGAGTTGGACTTCAATTGACTCCAAAGTTGATGTTCTACTCTGTTTCTGCCAGCATAGGCAAAGTTAAAGAAAGGTTACAAAAATGCCTTAATCCCTGCTCTCCAGGAAGGAGAAAGGAACCAGCATTTATTGTAAATTTAAAAGCGGTTAAGCACTTAAGAGTAGGAAATAGATCCTGACCCATACAATTTCTTGTGTGTCCTCCAAATCTTTCATGTGAATTTGTCTTCTTGACTCAGTAAAGTCATGGGTTAGGAGTACGACATAGTGGAACCAGCACGGATTTTGGAATCAATCAGCTCTCATTCCAGCCCTGCTCTCTACTTTATAACTTTAGTTGACCGTGTAACTTTCCCAGTCTCAGCTTCCTAAGACTACTCTTCGCTATGGAATGGGGATATAAAACCAACCTTGCCTGATTGTCGAGAGGGTGAAATGTGATAATGTGTGTTAAATATCTAGCACAGAATAGATGGCCCTAATTATTATTATTCCTTTGTTTCCCACCCAGAGAAAAGCCCAGCTCATATTCTGTTATAGGCCCTTTGTAAATAGAGTCACAACCAGGGTTTGTTGCCTTCTGTTTTGTTTTATAGTCATGCATGTGCTTGTTGCTCTCATCAAGGGACCTATGGCTCAGAGGATGAAGACTATGGTTCATTTGTTTGCATACCCTTTCTCCCCCCTGGTGACACAGAAAGTGTCTAGCATTTTTTCAGACAAAATCAGGCAGTACTTCTTTAAAAATTGAGAAAGACATCTTTAGGGGAGGCAGATAGTAAATGCTCAGCAGATGTTGATCATTTTTGTTCTTATTTCGTAGATATGGAAACAAACTGAGGTACAAAGAGGTTACCAGCCAACCTTCACGACACATAACAGGTGGAGTTGGGGTTTATAACAAATAGTGTAGTTCCGAGGTTTGCACTGTTAACTGTTTGACTGCAACAAATGTATTGGATTCAAATTTCAGCCCATCTTTCCCACTGCACACTCCCTCCACAGACACATACATGCACACGCACACACACACACACACACTTCTCATGTATACATTAAAAAATCTCAGTCATTTAATCTAAGCCAGATTAATGTTTAAAAAAGGGGAAACAAAGATGTATTAAATATGGCCATAATCACCAATAAATGAAAATAAATGTCATAAATTGATATAGAATCTGTCAAATAATACATTAAGTATAGTAGGAGTGCAGAGGAGGGAATGCCCATCTCTCCCAGACGTGTCAGAAAAAGCTGCATAGAGAAGGTAAGGCTCTCAGTTTTGAAAGATGACCAACCAGACATTGAAAACAGGTATTGGCAGGTACTTGGTAAGTAATAATTTAATGTGAAGTTGGACTATTAATGTAAAGTTTTACAAAGTGTGCTTGTCAGAACATCAGTTTCAAAGAATATTTTTTAAAAAGACCCCGTCTAGATAGGTTAGGCAAACACTTCATCTAAATAGGTTAAACAAAGAAACACGATTTGGATTTTTCTTGATTGTTTTATTTCCTAGTTCAACAGTAGAATGTCTCAGAGTTTTTCTTCTGCTGATGGGACTTGTGATTTTCTAAGCTGGTGACAGACTACAGCATTTGTCCTGAAAATTATTGTAATACCCTTATCTAGGTAGCATTTCTTAGGGCAAAGCTTTCCAAGGAACCCCTTTGGATGATGCTGATTTAGGGTCCTTCCATCTGACACCTGAGGAATGATGAGGTTCAGCATGTGAACCATTTGCACAAAAGTCACTTCAGTATGATTTTTACTTTTCATTACAATATACTTCATGTATTTCTAGTTTTCTAAGCCAAATGACCCATTGTTCTGCACATTTAAACTGTTTAGAGACTCTTGTAAGGCTTGCTTGATTACAGGTAATTATGCACCTGGGTAACCAGTCACTCTCCATTCTACAAAAAAATCCATTTTTGGGAATTTGTACTTTTGCCAGCCAGGTAGGCATTCCTTCATTAATGGAGATGTGATATTAGTTTTAAGTGGCCTTTCTTCTATCGTTAGTTGGAAGATAAATATAGGAAAGTAAGAAAGGAGCTGGCACGTCTCTTGGTTCTCAAAACTTTTTGGCTGAATCCACAGCTGTACCTGTGGGAAAAGAAACTCTGGGGAAAACAATAAAAATAACAAAATGAAAGATACAAAAGAAATAACATTAACAACAACAACAAAAATCCCACTGGCTCTTTTTTACCTATCCATGCAAGATCTCAGCCTTTTCATAATTTCAGCTTTTCTAGGAGTTCTTAGTGGATTTCTCATACGAGCTCGTGAACAGTCTTCTCTTTAAGATGGTATCATCGCTCTGCTCCTAGGCATCCACTGGGTACCACTTTGTTGAGGACCCCCTTGTAGTTGAAGCATTAAACCCACTCAGACCTCACAGCTGTACATTGTGCAGTGGTGCCATGTGGGAGAATACTCCATCCCATTAGTACTATGTCCCAAGAGAGGGATTCCAAATCAGCAATTATGGTTGACCCTGTGTCTTACAACTCTTGTTAAAAAAAAAAAGAAACCTCTGTTAGTTTATAACGATCTCTCACATATGTTATCACCCTTGAGCTCCACAAGGAGGTAAAACAAGTATTATTATTCTCATTTTACATATGAGCAATCTGAGTCAAAACGACTTTCAGAGCCAATAGTCCTTTTCTTCTGAGCATTCTCTGAAGCACCATTTTTTTCACAATGGAAAAGAGCCACAACTGGACTTGGGGTAGATCTTGGCAAAATTAAAAATACTCTTCTCTATGTTCAGGAAAAACAGTTACTTGTCAAGCTGTTGGCAAACCAGTAAAATCATGTATTACTCTATAATATTAACACAAGGATTCTGCTGACCAATTGCTGGTACTTAGCGTTTCTACTATGGTCCAATCACAGATTCTCTCCTTTGGAGGCAAATTGTTCTCTGTAATCTTAAAACACATTTTTAGTCTTTATATGTTCTCTGTCTAAATGGATCTATACATGTATGTAGATCTTAAACTAGACTTTAAATAGAACTTATAAAATGGTTATTTGTTATGCCCATCTTGAATCAGCCACACCATTTTAAAATAGATATATCCACACAAATCATGGAAATTGACATGTGACAATATATTTTAATTTTTTTCTGAATGCAATTGAGAAATTTTAGGGGAATGGTATCATCTGACATATTTTAATAGATTACTTTGACTACTGTGTAGAAATAAATTGGAGGGGCAGATGAAAAGTAGGTACATCACCTGGGAATCTATGTCATTCAAACAACAAAAGATAGTTGTTTGGACTAAGATAATAGCAGTGGCTATAAATTCTTTATAATCCCAGAAATTTCTGTTATGCTTTTTTCCTAAAACATTCATGTACAGAGAAGTTGGCCACTTTGTGGATCCGACAAATGTTGCCAACTTCTGATTCATTAGCTGAGAATAAAGGGACACAGGATTGTCCCTGGGCAGCCTTTGTTGGATCCATTCCCTCCTGACAGCCCTCTTCAACCCCACCCACATGTAGGGAAAGTGGGTTTCTCTCTGTGTCCCCCAAAGAAGTTCTTTTGCTTTTTTATATCTTTGCCTGCCCAAATTTCTGAGGTGTTTACCTTTAAACTCTGACAGATTCAGAGAGGGAAAGAAAGATGAGAGCCATATGTTGTAATGGTAAAAATGAAAGAGAGTTGAAAATACAGAACACAGTCAATGGATCAGAGAAGAGTCTGGCAGAGTGGTGAAGACTACTCAAGAGTTCCTACTGCCTTTTGTTTGCTTTGATTCAAACATAATTTTCTGGCATTCACTTACAGCTGACCAGGACACAGGGGGACCCGCCATACACAGGAGATCCGAACAGGCATTAATGTTTGACCATAGGATCAACAACTGAGAACAGAACTCCGAAACCTTAAATGACAGATGAAAACAAAGCGCGGCCACAGGACTGGAGGAGCTGGAGTGCCTGCAGGTTATTGGGACAAATACTTAACCTGACATGTGGATTGACCCCATTGGTGTGCCTGCATCCCCATTAGTACACGATTCCAAAATCCATTGTTTGTGGATATCATCCTGGATCTACCTAGCTTGTTTCAGATCTGCTTCTGCATTTAATTTCTTTATTCTTTTTAATTACTTTGTGTTAATCCTTCAACTCAAGTCTTCTTGAAGAACTCTGGAATTAACTTATCATTGGCTTTCCCTACCTTGAAGAATCTCAGTTAATATACTTGCCATAGCAGAGTATCTCTGGATCAGATTCCTCTTGTCTATAACTGGTCATCACACTTGTTTGTCCACCTAATATTCTATTCAGGGAGAAAGTGGGAAGTCAGATATTGGGACATAGGCACACACAAAAAGAAGCATACTTTGTCTTTTGAAATGGCTTCAGGAAGAGTATTTTTCAAGGAGCACATCATGAATCTAATCACTAAAGTTGAGGCGTAAGATCAGAAAATGACTCTTCTTTAGGCTAAACTGGTTCTGAGTTATCTATTTCATGAACAGAGTGAAGAACTGGTCATAAAACTGGAACTGGGGCTAAGCCTGTCTCAGGAATCACAGGGCAGCAGCTGTGGAGAGCTAGCTATTTAGAAGGCTGGACACAAGCAGGTTTACCCATACTTGTGTGTAGCTGCCTCACATTCCTCCACAGGAGGGCGTGTCATCTTGGGAAGACAAATGACACACGCTCTCATGAAAGGTATTGGTTTAGCAAAAACCTTTCTTTTTATATCTTTATTATATATATTTTGTACTGTTATTTAAATTTATAATGAAGGGACAATGCAATTATAATGAATAATTAATAATTGCAAATACGCATTCAAAATACCCCCAATTCTAGAACTTAAACACTTTTTTTGCTTTTCATAGTTGTTTTTCTGCATTTTATCTGTATGCTATGGAATGGTCTTTGTATAACTTTGTATATTCTTTTGTTTTGCTTTTGTGTGTGTGTATGTGCATACATGTGAAAGAATGTGTGTATGTGTGTATGTGTATGTTAGTATGCTTCCCTTTTATTAAGTATAGTGGCATGTATATTTTATATTTTTCTACACAATTTTTATACTTATGTTAGTTTTCTATTATTTCCATAACAAATTACCATAAATTTATGGCTTCACACCTCATAAATTTATCATCTCACAGTTCTGTAGATCAGAAGTCCAGAGCTGGGGTGATTCCTCAGCTCCAGGTCTCACAGGGTCGAAATCAAGGTGATTACAGGGCTATATTCCTTGCTGGAGACTCGGTGGAAGAACTTGCTTCTAAACTCATTCATATCGTTGGCTGAATTCAGTACCTTGTGGTTGTAGGACTGAGTCTTGCATGTCCTTGCTCACTGGCCATTGGGGGCCACCCTTAGTTCCCAGAGACTTCTCTCTGGTCCTTGCGTGGAGCCTCCTGGATCTTAGAACCAGCAATGCCTTGTCACATCCTTTTCACACTTGGAATCTCTCTTGTTTCCTCTTCTATGGCATATCTTCTGCTACTATCTCTATGGCTTCAGCTGGACAGTGTTCTCTGATTTTAAAGTTTCATGTGATTAGATTGGGCCCACCTAGATAATATGAGATAATCTCCCTATCTTAAGGTCTATGACCCTATTTACATATGCAAAATCCATTTTGTCACATAAGATAACATATTCACATGTGCCACTGATAAGGCTGTGGACATCTTTGAGGGGATGGTTATTCATCCAATCACAGTATGTATCATCTTTAACAACTTCATCATTTTCATATACCATAATATTAAAAAACATTTTCTGAGGATGTATATTTGTTTTTATTTTTGTGTTTTGCAATTATAAATGATATCTTCTTACTTAAAGCTCTTGAATTATTTCCTTTGATCAAATATCACGGAATGGTATCACCGTGTCTTGGGTAGAAACATGGACTGTTCTAGCTTATTGCTATATTGAGTTACAATAGGTTTATACCAGCTTATAACGCTCAGCCTTAAAAGATTGCATAGTTTCATAACTACCTTATCAGCATGAGTGAATATGTTCTAAATGTATACTTCAAGTCTAAAATTGCTAGAGAATATTAACATTTAGTCACACATATATTACGATCTCTATGACCTACGTGAAGTATCTTCAATATTATTTTCCTATTTATTTTTGGCATCTTGATGCTTTATATAAGCTATTTAAGTTATAGAAATTATTCATTCATCTGTCATATGTAGAGAAAATATTTTTCCATATAGGTTGCCACTATATTTTAGCTTTGTATTTTTCAATTTAGACACTTTATTTTTTTAAACTCTTTAAATTTGTCGTATTTTTCCTTTAATATTGTTATTTTTGATTCAAATTGAGAAAATTATCATTTCTTCACAGATCCTATCAATGGTTTAGTTCTTCAAATCATCTCATACTGGTGTAGTTGTTATATTTTGATCTACCTTTCAAAGATTGATTTGCGTACTGGGCATTTTTCAACAGAAGGCAGAGTTTTGCATTTGTTCTGTTTTGTGGGTGCATGTGTCAACCACAGAACACCAAATGTTCTGAAATCTTGCTCAGCACATACAGTAAACCGGGAAAACAACATGGACAAGCACATTTTTATGGAAACAAAGGATGTATTTTCTTATCACAGGGTTTCTGGGAGATTCTGAAATCTTTTTTGAAATGCAATAAATGCTCCTTAAATCAATAATTGTAGTGAAAATGATAAAGAGTGCATGTTAGAAAAAAAAATGAGTTTGCTTTAGAAGAAGGCAGCAATGACAGAAGGGTTTACCCTAAACTTTAGTACAAGTGAATATGACTGAACAACTAAGCCAATAAAGCTTGAATTTCTGTAGATAATGTAACCAATTTTGGACAAGAATTGCAACTAAAGCTTTATTCTCTAGATGATTTAATTTTAAAAAGTCTGCATTATGCTTTTAATTGTCTTCATGATAAATGCTGAATCCTTTGTATGGCTCACAAGGCCTTTTATATTCTAGCCCCAGGCCTCAAAACACAAACAAGTGTTCTCTCTTCTAGTTTCCAGGAGTCAATGTTTCCGATCCTTGTGTCCTTATCCTGTTTTTGTGTCTGCGCATTACTTTCTGGTTAGACCCTACACTCTCTCGGGAACTATCTTTGTCTTATTATCTCTACACACTGGAATTTGAGCACACCAGAGAGCACATAATAAGCACTCATTTATTTATTTACTCATAAGGAATGAAATGAGACTGAGATTAAAAATGTTCTGCTTATTAGCTTGATAATACTTTTTTTCCTAACGTTTCTAATATTTGCCTGATATATATCTATATATAATCCTTGACTTTGTCTCATTTCAATAAAAATTATTTCAGTGGGGATTTTGTAGAACTTAATCAGATGTTTTTGTAAGATATTTTCAAATTGTTGATTAAAATATACCAATGGAACTAGGAACCATAATTCTATTAGAGGCCTAGGGTTTCAGGTACATCCACTTCTGATTTCTAGATGCATCACAGTTTTATCGCCACCGAGGAGGTTAGGGACTTTATATTTTAATAGGCCTGAATTGTCTGGATTGAGATGGGAGGAAAGATAATGTTGTATATCACACACTTTTGCAAGATGGCATAAGTGAGCAGAAATTCATAATCTTTTGAAATAGCATGGAGTAACAGAAGGTCTGACATTTGTCCAGCCTCCATAGAGCACGGATAAGAAAATTATAGAATCACTCTTGAAGCTCCTATACAGGGTATATATTCCAACATGGTTGCTCAGTGCTGAGACACTTCAAGAGTGAGCACAAAGTGCTTGCAATCAGCCAATTGAATATTTATTGAGTCCTTCCCGTGAGCCAAGTACTCTGCCAGGTCCATGGGATACAATAATAGATGACATAATATATCTGTATAGTGGAGCCAGAGTCCTAGAATAAAACTGTGCATCAGAAAGTTGCTTCCTTTTAGATGATTAGAGATCTAAGCAAGTTGTTGCTGTAAATGCTCTTCCTTCATCTTCATTTGTCAAAATTCTTCAAATGTCATCGCCCAGATCATCTTCCTTATCTGAATTACATTTAGTAAATCACATACTTCAAATATGTTTTTCTGGACTCCAGTGTGAATTCGCAATACTGTGGTGCTCTGAGTCACCTAGAGGAGACTGTCTAGAGGGAGGAACTGTCTCCTACTCATCATTTGTTCCTGGCGCCAGGACTGGCACAAAATGCAAAATTGTAGAATGAGTAAATGAGTGGATACATGAATGAATGAATGAATGAATGAATGAAGAGTAATTTGTGAACATATATTGTTTTTTATTATAAAATATTTCAAACATTTGGAGTATAAAAATATATTCCTATTCCCCAGACCAAAAAAATGTAAATATTTTCCACATCTCCTTGAGATGCTTTTTAAAATAGAAATAAATTATTACATATGGAGCCTTTTTAGTTTCTCTCTCTGACCTCATTTCTCCTTCTCTGATCTCAAAGGCAAGAATATTCTTGAATTTGGTGTTTAATCTTCTCTTCTATGTTTTTATATTTCAACTCTGAACGTATAGTTCCAAAAACAACATATAATCTTGTTTTTATTTTAGTGAACATAAATGGTAATACAGTTTATGAATTTTTTGGAACTTGATTCTTTTACTCTACACCATGCTTTCAAAATTTATGTTAATGACTAGATAAACTCTATTATAAATGCTATGTAATATTTATGAATAAAACACAAGTTATTCATTCTACAACTAATGCATATTTTGGAAGAATCCAATCTGTTGTTATTATTAAAAGTGCTGATTGGTCTTTTTGTGAGTCTCCTTGTGCACAAGTTCCAGAATGTGTTTAGGACTTACACCCAGAACTGTAAGTTCTGCTTCATTCAATATGCATATCCTCAACTTTTATAGATTCCTACCTTACTCCACAAAGTGTTTGTAAAAGTTTGTATTCTCATAAGCAGTGTATGAGTTTTCCTGTTTACTTAAATTCTCTTCAAACCTCAATTCTATTCCTTTCATCCATTTTAATCCTTGAGCCAGTTCTACACTTTTTTAATTACTCTAGATTTATACCACATTAACATCATGTTAGTACAACTCTCGCTTCTTAAAAGGTTTCTCAGAATTTTCTTTGCTATTCTTGCCCCTGTTCTCTTCAATATTAATTTTCAGGATCAACTCATCAAATTCTACAAAAAATTCTATGGGGAATTGTGTCTAGAATTGTATTGAATTGGTAGATTAATTTAGAGACAGTCAGTATCTTTATGATATTGACTCATAATCCATTGACATGATTCATAATATTTTGCAATTATGTCTACAATGGCCTTGTAAATATTTGAGAAATTTATTCCTAGACACCTTTTTTTTTCTTACAATTGTAAATGTTATTTCTGGTGTTGTTTTTGTCTGGTTTAGCTATCAAGTTTTACTAACCTCATAAAATTAGCAGGGTAGCAGTTATGTTTTCTATTTTCTAAAATAATTTTTTAAATATCACAGAGATTTTCCTTTGAGAGCAGCAGACTCATTACTTATTCAATTCATTAAAGGATCATTGGGTCAGCTTTTATGTTCATTATGTGGCAGCTATGCTGTTTTTATATTTTTAGGGAAATTATAAAATTCAACTGAGTTTAAAATGGATTGTTTTATGATTTAAAAATCTCTTTTAAATATACTTATATTTATTTTCCTTTTAATTTTGATGTTATTATTGACTTTTCTTACTTTTTTCTTAGACCAGTCAGTCTACCTTTTTTTCTAGAAATAAGAAATATTAGCTTTTGTTGACTTTATTTCCTCATTTTACATTACATTCTTTTATTTTGTATTTCTGTATTTGATTTGTTTTATTTATTAAGATTTGTTATTTTACTAACTCCTGTTTTCTTTTTCTCTTTATTTGTCCACAGACATCTACTGCCCATTTTGCTTTTGAAAAGCTTGCTTTAGCAGAGGTTGCAAACTCAACAGAGACTGAGAGAAGAGAGGGGTGGCAGAAGCAGCTCTTGCAATAAATTTTAGTATGACTTCTCGTAAAAAGAACAGGTCTTGTCATTAAGATATTATGTTCAATATCTTACTCCTTTGCATGAAAATCCATAGGGTACTACCATAGCAAATGCGCCTCTCATCTGCCACCACAGCAGGGACCTTCCCAGCACAGCCTCCAGCTCCATAGCTCCCACACTTGGGGGTTCTCTTCTGCAAGCCACTGCCCTTCGTGGAGAGCACTTGCCTCCTTCTTTCAAAGCCAGCCTACACTTCCAGAAAACTGCTTTTTCTACCTCATCCTTCTGTGCAACTGAATTGTCTGTCTTCCACAGGGCTGGTCTTGAGAGGCTGGATGGGTGTCTCTGAAGTCATTTTCCAGAACAGCTTATGGATGTTGTCCCTTGAGAGGAGCTCATCCTGGAAATCTCTGCCCTTTGCACCAAAACATAAAATAATCCTGGAGATTTAGGGGCAAATTGATTCCTTCACAGCCTCTTTTTGAGCCTCAGAGCCATCTCTGGGCTGATGGCTAGCCTGTCTGTTAACCTAACCCAACTCCAGCCATTCCTAAGGAGGCCTCCTGGCCTGAGGACTCAGCCTCTGGGATAACTTGGGAAGCTGTAAAATGTATGTCCCTTAATGACTTGTGGTATGGCAGGAGACTCAGCCCCAGAGGGTGCCAGCTAGGCTGAACCAGCTCTTGCATCTAGGTTCTCTCTTCTCCCATAGGGCAGAGAAACCCACAGCTTCCCTGGATTTTAACCTGGCTCCCATCCTGGTTAACCTTCCTCCTTATCCAGCTGCTGAACTTAGGGCTTAAAGACAAGGATTTGCAAAGACCTAACCAGATCTAGATCTCCTAAAAGCCCTTCTTCAACTCAACAAATCACCCCCAGCCCCTAACTCCACCACCTTTTTTACTTTTTTTTTCTAGCTTTATTGAAGTATTATATTTTCTTTTCTCTACCGGTTGGAAAGTGTAGATTTTAGTTATTTTTCTTGTGGTTTCCCTTAAATTTTGAAGATATAAATTGACTTATAAACTTTTCTAACAAATTTAATGAAAGTCAGTGTTTCCACCACACTACCAAGTACGTGAAATGTTTACATTTTAATTACACATTTAACACACCCTCTTCTGTAATCATTATAATGATATGAAGTTTCAGTTTTCATCTTTCTCATCAAAAATTCCTATTATTACTTTTATATGTACCCAATAGTTTTATTTACTAACACATTATCAACTTCTTTGCTTGCCATTTCCCCCCACAACTTATTTCTGCATTTCTTTTTTCTTGTCGTCAATGTACAATATTCTTTAGTAACTCTTTTTAGTGAGGAACTTTGAGTGGTAAAGTCGACTAGTCTTGGTACGTAGGAAAACGTATTCATTTCCTTTCACTCCTATTTGGCAGGTTATAGAATCTAAGTTGAGTTTTGTCTTTAGCATTTTGGATATTACTCTGTGATTCTTCTATCTCAGAAATTTTCTCACCTATTTTGTTTGTATGTTTACTTCCCTATCCTCTTCTATTATCCCTTCCACTAGATGACAAACTCCATCATCTTGCAGGAAGCCACAGGGAGTAAAAAAGGGAGGTGTCAAGAAACAGATAAAAGGTGAAAAGGTGTTGATGACACTGCAAATCATCAATTTATAGTGTCAAGACTGAGGAGCAGAGAGAGCAGATTGCTTTCAGGATGGTGTGCAGAAGGACCAGGCAATTAGTGAGCTAAAGATTCTGCTGACAAAGGGTTAGATGACCAGATTCTGATTCATAAAGGATAAAAGTAAATTCATAAAAAGAGTGATTTTACAGATTTATGTATTTTACTTATAGTATCTTTTAGTTGACCCTCACATTAAGAAAATCCAATGCAAAGAAAATTTGAACCCCCCTCCATTACCTGGAAACTTTCATTTTCATCTTTAGCCCTGCCTCAGCACTTTTTTTTCCATGGAAATAGCTCACTGTAACAATGGCCTGACCATTCTATCTTGGCTATCTTTATTCCCCATCTGTTGGTCCAGGCTGGAAATACAGACCTTTTGACTTATTTCCTCAAAGAATCTTGTTGCCACTTATCCCAGTGTGAAACAGATTTGGCTGGATTGGGGAAGATACAAGTTTTTATTGTTTATAAACAATAAAAACTTAGCTTTGAATATTAGATATCTATATCTCTCCTTTAAAAACAAACAAACAAACTTATACAACTTAAAAAAAGAGAAGAGAGGCCGACCTAGTGGCATAGTGGTTAAGTTTGCAAGCTTTGCTTCGGAGGTCCAGGGTTCAAAGTTTTGGATCCCAGGGGCAGACCTACACACTGTTCATCAAGCCATGCTCTGGCGGCGTCCCACATACAAAATAGAGGACAATGGGCACAGGTATTAAACTCAGGGACAATCTTCCTCAGCAAAAAAATAAAAGAGAGAGAGATGAAATTCCTTACCCATTCCTTCAGCTCTGGCTCCAATATATCCAGTATCTGGAGTCCTTGGATTTAGTCAGTTTTTCTCTCTCTCTCTGGTTCTCTCTATCAATCTCTTGCTTCTTTCTCTCCTTTCTATTCTTTCCTTATTCTCTGATCCCTGTGCCTTAAGGAGAAAGAATAATTTTTCCCACATTCTTATGCAACAGAATTAAGTTATCTCCAGACCCTACCGCCAACTAATTAAAGCCCTCCCTGTGGTTAAGCAAGGATGTGGCCAAAGCTTTGCAATTACAGATTGTGAGGTACCACCAAATAGATTCTCCCGCTGAGGCTCCTTCCTCTGGATTCTCTCTACTTGCTAGAGCAGAGAGTAACATTTCTAGTTGCACTCACAGAGTTATTAATTTGTCTACCAGAAAATATTTTCCTTTATAACACACTTAATAAAATTGTAATTGAGTCCCTTTATATCTGTTTATAGATAAAGCAAACAAACACTAGCCAAGGACACTAAAGTGCCATGAAATCAACATATTTTGCAGTCAAAGTAAGGTTGATGAATAATCATGAGAAAGAAAATCATATCTAGAACACAACTTACACCATAGAATCAATTTTGAGAAATATTGAATTGTAATGAATTTATGGAGAGATAACAACGAGACATACCTATATCATACTCATTAACATAAAATAATTACATAGAATAAAAATGCACTTTACCCTACACCACTGATCTTAGGGAGATCTAACTTTATGATTCCACTGTAATGAGGACATAAAGAAACCAATTGTCTTACAAGTTTTCTTTGGGCCACTTGTAAGAAATGACGAAATTCAGATTCTATTATTTAATGACTATGACTTTATAAATGACCAAATTTCTTCTGAATCTCATATTCTTTTGTAAAATGGGAACACTAACATCTAATTTCTAAGGCTAAGAGGGAAATGCAGGAAAATGGTATTTGTGAGTGTGTTTCTACAAATGCAGAAAAAGTATTTAATCATTTCTAGTCCTTAAATTCTGTTCCAATTTTAAAAAGTGTAGCTTATAAAATGTAACTTACAAATATGAAAACAAAAAGTTAAAGCAAAACTAGAAATTGCATATTTAAAGAAAGTAGTTACGAAGATCAGAATTTATTTTCCCCTAAGACTTTGTTCTGTTTTTGTTTTTCCTCCCTAAAGTTTTGACTGTTTTCATACAACTGCTTTTGGCTCTAAACTAACACCTTTCAAATGATGTAAAGCAATGTGATGTGGAAATTACTAAAGAGTGAAAGGAATCAAGCATACAGGAACAATCTTTATTCCTTTGAGAGAAGCAATTGCATAACTACAGATGGAAATTGCAAGGAGTCTTATTTACCAAGGCATCTTCCCTGCTCTTTCAATTATTGGAAATGAAATCACTGTAAAGAGAACTGTCAGACTCTATATATTTCAAACGACCCAATCACTCTCATTCTCTGTCTTCTTGCCCAAATATTATGCATTTTCCACTGCTTTTAATTCCATTAATGAGGGGAAAGACATGCAGGTAAATAAATGCCTGTTATACAAAATAATAAACCTATTCAGGCCAAGAATGGGCTGGAGATAAAATATGACACAAAACAAAGGATTTTCAGAAAATTTCAAGGACCTCATCTGTAAAGTGGGTTAACTGTAACAATAACTACTTCATTCTCTGGTGAGAATTAACTGAAATGAAATACATATATATATATATATTAAGAAACTAATTCAAGTTATATTGTGTCTAGTGCTTCTCATTTTAAGTTATATAATTTTATAGTTCGTGTTTAGATGACTCTAGGCAGGGATGAAGTTTAGTTCTTCCTGAGACAATCAGATACCGGCCCCCTAGATTAGTTGCTCAGAAATGTTTGGGGAATGGCTCACATTATCTCCCCTGCTGCTGAGAGTGACAGAGATAGTAATACCTGGTGATTAAGAGTTCAGACTCTAGAGGCAAATTGTCTGTGTTCAATCCATGTGACCCTGGGCAAGCCATTTATATTTCTGTGACCCAGTTTCCTCATCTGTATAATGGGGAATAACAATGGCCCTTATCTTATGGAGTTTTTGTAAGGATTAAGTGAGTTTTACATATATAAACAACTTGGAACAATGTCTGGCACAAATATGCAGTTAAAAACGTTAGCTGTGGTTATTCCTAGGCCATGATGCACTTGCACCCTAAGACCTCCAGTTTATAATTTGCACTTAGCTATGCCAGACCAGCGGGTTATCTCATAGACATACTGGTGATATGTCTCCCAGATCAGTTGACAATGACAATGGCTGCTTAAGACCACCCACCCTAACCCCTAAAATGGGCCCATTTTGAGCTTCTGGGAACTTGGGTATGAATTGACATGAGTTTCCTCCGCTCAACAGCTAGTTGCCACTTATATTCCTCTCTTCACACAATTAAGTTGTTGTAACCTTTACAGACAAAAGGACCTGTACCATTTATATCTTATTAAGTCAGTGCTATCTTTCCGTTAATCGCAATCAACATGGTGACTACCATAGGAGAAATAAAAGCCTTCTGTTGGGGAATGGATGCATTAGAATATGGATATAGGATTAAAGATGTAAAAGTTTCCAAAATATTCCTGGCTTCCATAAGGCTTTCAGTGGCAGAAATATCTCTTCTGATTCTTAGTTGTTAATAAAAACAATCTGAGCACGTTGCTCAACTGTGACCCTCCGTTGCCCTTAGGATAAAGACTAACATATTTAACATGTGCAACTGCCTAACTCCTGCCTTATTATGTGCTACTGTCTCTTAACTGTATCCATATTGCTCTTTTTTAGATCCTTGAGTGTGTCATGAGTTTATGTAATCTCGTTTATTTAAATATTCAATACGTTTAACACGCATCACCTTATACTCATTTCTTTCGGTTAGAAAGAAACCCAACTCAAACTAAAAACAAATGTAAACCCATTGGCTCTTGTAAAAGACAAAACTTGGTCAGAGTTCAAATGATGTCACCTAGACTCTTGAACTTTCTCTCTTGGCTCTGCTTTGCTCTGGGTTGGCTTCACTCTCAAGCAGGTTCAGGCAATGGTGGCCATGCACAGCCCCAGGTTTACCTGTTCACAGCTAGCAATATCAAAGATGCCCTTTCCCTCCTGCTCTCCAGGAGAGCCTGAGGCCTGAGCAGCTCTGCATGGGATGCATACTATCCCAAGAACAATCTAAAGGAAGTGTTTAGGGAAATGGGTTCTCTGATTTGCCAAACAAAGGTACAAAGGTCGCAGCGCCAACCTGTCAGGCTGCACTATCCCTCAGCTCTATCCAAACCACATGGAAACAGAGGCTGTGTTACGACAGTAATGCAAAAAGATATTGAACAGGAACATATCTGTCCCTTTCCACCTTTTTCTTACTAACTTCACTCAATTGTACTGGCCCATCAAACATGGCTTCTCCGAAGTTTGGTATAACATAATTTTTTAACTTATTTTTTAAAAATAACTTTTGTCCACATTCAGCCAAGTTGAACAGATAATATTGTTAAGTTGAGCGTCAGACTTCTGAATTCATTAATCTTAACTTTCCATAAAAGATTTAGGACAGTGTTTCCTAGTAGTTACAGTATTTATTTTTATTCTTCCCCTTACGCGCCTTTAAGTACTATAATATCTTTATACTTATTTTCAAATTTTTTAAGTTTCCTAAGCCTTTAAAAGATTTTCAAGAAAAATAAGTGACATACCTCTGGTGGCAGAAATAGGAGTCAAAGCTAGGTCTTCTGAAACTAAACCACTTTTACTTATGTTAAAAATATTTTCTTACAGGAAAAGCTTCATAATTTCCACCCATCAATACCAGATGTTATGAATCTTCACGCAATGTCAATCCGTATGCTGAGGATTGAGCATACAAACATGGACCAAGTACAGCACCTGCTCTCAGGAGGCTTGTGGTCTAATGGAACTATTGGCAATGGTATATATGTGTCTGACTTCAATCCTGAGAAATATGTACTGCGGTAACACCAAATAAAACATCTTATATAATTTATAGAATTTTACAGGATATGCCATTATTGTTATCATTATTCACACATTTTTTTATTTGCTATGAAATTTTCTTGACATTGGAAGAATGCGAAGAGTTACCATAGTTTTTCTAAAATGTGTACTTTAGTTACTAAGACATTTTTACCACTGCGTCTAATTTAACATCCAGATCTCTATAAAATGCCAAGATCAGGAATATTTTGATAAATTTGTTCATTTTTTTAATAGATTACTGTTATCAAAGCAATCACAAAGTTGAATATTATTATAATTATTATTTATTTTAAAGAATGAAAGTCAAATAGGATGAAAGATGATAATGGTTTTAAAATCTACTTACAAGATTTTCTATGTGAAGTTTAACTAAAAGTTCAAAGTTTGAGGTTGGCCTAGTGGCATAGTGGTTAAGTTTGTGTGCTTCAGTGGCCCAGGGTTTGCAGGTTTGGATCCCGGGCACAGACCTACATGCCACTCTTCAAGCCATGCTGTGGCGGTGTCCCATATACAAAATAGAGGAAGATTGGCACAGATGTTAGCTCAGGGACCATCTTCCTCAAGCAAAAAGAGGAAGATTGGCAATAGATGTTAGCTCAGGGCCAATCTTCCTCACCAAAAAAAAAAAAAAGAAGAAGAAAATTCAAAGTTTAAACTCTTTAGAGGGAATGTAAGTCCCATCATTATCTGATTTCTGCCAACACATTTAACTTCTATACCACAACCCCATCTGCATCACATGCTTTATAAACTTTCTACTGTTCTACAAACATAAAATGCTTTCACATTTGCCTACCTTTACAAAAAAATCATGATTTCATATTATTCCATGTTATTACCCTGTATTAACTTCTATCATTATACTTCTTACCCAGGTTTTGAATTACCTATTTACTTGAATGTCTTCCCCAAAATACCACATGTACCTGTGAGAAGGATACTCTGTCTTATAGAGCTCTAAATGCCAAAGCATGACACTATTAAATAAAACAAAGGAGTATATAATAACAACAACAAACAAACACATAGAGACAGAGAGTGGATTGGTGGTTACCAGAGGGGAAGGGGGGAGGGAGGAGGGCAAGAGGGATAATTCGGCACATGTGTGTGGTGATGTATTGTAATTAGTATTTGGGTGGTGGACATGAGAACATGATGTAATCCATGCAGAAATAGAAATATAATGATGTACACCTGAAATTTATACATTCTAAACCAATGTTACTGCAATAAACAAAAAATTTTAAAAAATTAAATAATAAAAAGAATTAAGATGAACAAAGCTTGGCTGAGGAATGAAGCTGAATCATGGTTTTCTAAATTTCCCCTCCTCTCATTTTCCTTTTTCTGCCTCAGTTTCCTCTTTCAGGAAATCTTAAATCAGTTAAATCTCAAACACCCAAGATTTAAAAATCTTTATTATCCTCTAGCATAGAATTAATTATAGATTGCCTCTTATTATAGCTATTACTGTATATATTTTATGTGTACTTATTATGAAATATGTTTCTTAAGAATTAGTATGCTATCTTCTTTAGATAAAATTTTATTTTGAAATAATTTTAAATTTACTACAAAGTTGCAAAGATACTGGTGTTGGTATTGATATTGTTTTTTTTCATCTTTTTATCTACTATGTTACCTAATATAATGCCTTAGGTGCTTAGTAAATATTTTATATCCAAACATCAATTTTATATCAAGACCCATTGATTCTGTTGGTGGGTTTCATGAAGTAAAGAATTTAGAACTGTGCTTGGACAGTTGCTTTGTTTCATCATATACTTTTAATTATTATTGTGATTATTATTATTAATTGTAATACTAGGAAATACTCTTATCCGTTCTGCCCCTAGATGAAGGATAGAGAAATAATAAGAAATAAAATAAACAGATTCATCACCATAGTATGGCTTCGGTCTGTTATGGATGTCTGGATCAGAAAATGACAGTAGGAGGGAGAATATTATTAGTTTTAGCTAAAGGAAAGATGTCTATCAGAAACAGAAAGACCATCTGGGAGTTTAGAATGACACAATGATAAATTTGGAATGGACTCTAGATACCATTCAGTCCACCTCCCATATTTTACTTATGAAGAAACAGGTTCAGTCGTGTTCACTAACTTATAAAAAGGGCAATGCAGTGAATAAGTAGCAGTGTTGGGAATAAACCATGAACTCCAATTCTAAGTCCAGAACATTTTCCCCTATACCCAAATGAATAGTATACTGCTAACCACTTAGGCAGTTTTATCCTGACTATTCTTTTGATGGGAATGTGGATTTCATCTCTTTATATGCACCACTGAGTGTTGTGAGAATATACCCTAGAGAATGGCAACATCATGCCCTGGTATATGTCCAGGTTTTAATATTGACATTCCTAGATTTGAATTCTGCCTCTGTCACTTTTTTTAGTGCTGTGGTAATCAAATTAATCCAACAAAGTCTTAATTTTCCAAGGTATATATAATAACAACTTAAGGCTACTCTGAGGATCAAACTGGGTCTTGGTCTAAAGTACCATCTTTAGGGACTGGCATATAATAGATGATCAGTAAGGATTGCTTCCTCTTGCCACCACTCCCGAGGAGAGGGACACTTTTTCTAGGAGACAAGATGGTTTAGAAAAAGGCCTGGATGTTGGAGTACGACTGGGTACTAATCCCAACTCTTCCATTTGCTATATGTGTAACTAATGTCTCTGACATTTAGGTACCTCATCGGTTAAGCAGGGATAACACCTGTTTCGTGTGATGTTATGAAGATTGAATGCCTGGTATACAGTAAGCACTCAGCAATTGCTCTATAATTTCTTCCATTTCTTGTATTAGCTACCATTTGGAGCATAATGAGGTTTCACTGATTTTTTGCAATTTTTAAGATGAGCTGAAATTTGTTATAAAAATTATTTTTTAAATTATCAACATTGTTGATTTCATGAGAATAAAGACAATGCAATGGAAAAATGTCTATCTATAGCTCTCTTTATATACCTGTTTCCAAGAAAAACTACCATTAAAAAGTCCTCATAAGAATATTTGCCAGAAGAAAAGGACTTGATGAGCAATCTAGGTAATATCTTTTAGAAGGTAATGGCAATGACCATTATTCCCATTTGTACAGGTAATAATGATAAGGAGGAAGAGGATAATAGCTAATACTGTAGTAGGTGCTTTAGATATTATCTTAATTCTCAAAATAGCCCTCTGTACTATTATCTTCATTTCACAGATGAGGAAACAAGGTTTCCAGGAAGTTAAATCATCACATGCCCAGGTTGACACATTTAGTAAATTATTAGCTCTGGATTTGAATCCAGATATCATTGCCATCAAAAACCTTTCTCTTTCCAGAAATTATGCTACTCTTTACTTCTAATATTTGAAACACTCCATTTTCCTGTGATGAAGATGAGATGTAATTTTAAAAATTAAAAAGAGAAGTCTAGGGACATTGATGAGAATGCAAAAAGAGCAATACTGCACCCAGCTATTCCTTCCTCAATTACTGGCTTGCTGTTCAATAGACAATAACATGTAGAAATACATACACATCCATAGTTGATCATTTTGAATGACTTCAGTGGCAATTAAAATAGACCATGTGCGACCTCCTCTTTTCTGGACACTAGTCTTGTAATTAATGACCCCACTTTTTCTACCAGAACTAATTAAATTTCGTTAATTAGAAATTGAAACCAAAAGTGGTAACTTGAGAATAATATGCTTATACTATGGTAGAATTTATAAACGTCAGATCAATGCCTGCATTCTGCATAAACTAAAAATTGTGGCTATTTCTGCAGGTGGAAGTTTTGTATAGAATATCAATTTCCCCTCACAGTTTATGACAAGATCAAGCCTCCTTTTATGTCCTTCACACCTGAGAAACTGTTCTTTTCTATTTTCTATGCACTTTCTTCCTATGCATTTTGGAAGCATGACTCTTGGACAGCAATGGAGAGGTTGAGCCTCAAGGCTGAGTTTGGGTCTAACTATGCAAACTTCAGAAAAACACTCACCATCCTGATTCTCAGATTGTTTTCTCATCTATAAAATGAGGATGGTCTTTCAGCCCTATATTCAGATTTGTTGGAAGACCCAAATGAGAAAATGTATTCGAGAATACTTGTTTGCAAATTGTAAAAGGCAAATTAAAAGATCCTGATATTCAAGGTATGCAAGTGTGTGTATGCGTGTGTGAACCAAACTTTATCTTTGGTGCAAGTCCTTATGATCTGCTCTTTCTCTTAATGTCTTCCTTTCTGGAAAGGCCTTGATTTGCTTCCCTTTCAGTGGTGAATGTTCTCCTTTCTGAACTTCCTGCCCCGCTCCCAGCCTCATTCACTCTCCATCCTTCCCTCCTTCTTGAGTTTTGCCTTCTACATACATAACCTTCCACATAACTGTGTCTTTTCTAATCATAATTATAACAACAACAACAACACTGATCATAAAGGTAATACCTAGTATTTACTGAGTACTTATTATGTGTCAGGCATTGTTCGTTGCATTTCACATGCTTTATTTCAATCAATAGTCACAACATCCTCATAAAGAAAATATTACTACGTGGTCATCATGGCGACTTTCCAATTTATTCATCTCATCCATTGCATGCGGATCTTCTTGGGATAACTCTCTCTCTCCTTTCTCTGTCCCTCACTCTGTATCTTTTCTCCAGCCCAACTCCTGCTGCTCCATCAAGTCTACTCTTGCTAAGCATTACTTCTCATGCTGCTACAAAATTTCCACAGATCACAGTAGAGCTGTTTTTCCACAATTCACTTCATTCCTGATTGCTGCTGATTATAAGCCAGAAACAACTGTTTTTCTTTAGAAAGATCATCATTAAGGCAGGAGTGGAGTCACTTCCTGCAAGATTCCTCTATAAGATCAACTTTCCCCGGAAAAAAAAAGCCAACTGTGACACTGCCAAGATTGCTTGATGTAAATTCCTTGTGTCATTTTAATGTTTGTTCTAATAGTAAGAACATGAGATTTAAATCAGAGACACTGGAATTCCAGAACATGCCTTGCAACTCCCTAAATATCTAATATTAGTTTTATCATTGTTAAATCTCAATTTCCCAATCTCTAAGAAGAGGGAAACAATAGGATCTATCTTTTCAGCTTAAGTGAGACAATGTATATAGCAAAATCTGGAATATAATATATCTGGAATATAATAAACTCTCTCTATATGTTATGTGTGTGTCTATGTTATTAATAATCTCAATATAAATGAACTACAAAAAGTTTAGCAATTACTTTCTCTACACAATCATCACTTTGTCTTCACCACCACCATCATGAAACCATAACTGTCATGTACAACCATTTCATAGTTTAAATAGTGTTTTCTCACGTGAGGTCATTTTCTCTGACTTAGCCAATTTGGATATACCGATAAACAGCTTTTTACCTGTATCATGATGCATTTATGTGTTTTAATTCCTGTGGAATGGGAATGCCAAGGGGAAAAGTGATCCTACTTGTGATGTTGAGCCATCACAGTATTTAGTGAGAGGTAAAAAAAAAAAAAGAGGAAACTAATGTTGACTGTGTGTCTGCTTTGCTCCAGGCAAAGTCCTTGGTACCTACATACAGCTAAATATCAGAAAGCCCATTTTTCAGTGAGGCTCTTGAGTCAGGGTTAGAGAGGTTTAATAACCTACCCATGGGTCAAGGGCATCGCCAGAATCAGGGTACAGGCCTATTGACTTCCAAGGCCAGCATGCTTTCTGTTATTCTTAGCTGCTTCACTTCCTTCTAGGAAGGAAAGTTACATTGTATACATTGTAAAGTCATGTTTTTAGCATTCACTAGCAATTCCTTGGTTTTCTTGGGCAATTTTGGACATAGTTCTGACTCTCGGGACGTTATTTCCCTGACATTTAGGATATTGAAAAGATATTGTATTAAATTATATCTTAGCTGTCCCAAAGTTAATATAACTTTAAAAATTTCCCTAAGTTTTATTCAGAGAGTGATTTTAGCCTCTGAGAAAATCTGATTCAACAATAACAATCAAAATGGTAATAAAATTTGTAATTTCACTAGCTTAGATATGAAAGACATTAATGGGACTTAGACCCAGGCCTTTTCTCAAATTTTGGGTGCTGTGAAAACATCCCTTAAATCTATTGAGCCATTTATTTCCTGGTGTTCTCATCTTTCTCTTACACTTGATGATTCTGCCTCTATTGAATAACTGCAGATTGCAAATCATTTTAATGTTTATTTCTCCAATTGACTTTCCTCTCAGATGTGAATAATTCATCTACACTTCTTTCCGTGAGTCTCAAGTGACAAATCCTATTGTATGAAATGCTAATGTAATCTTGATGATTTTTGTGAGGAAAAGAAGAGAGAGTAAAGTCAATTCATCTTTTAAAAAATATACGGTATTCATTGAATTTTATATGGAAAAGATAAAAAGAAATTAGTTAAAAAAAAAACAATAGATTTTTGTTTATTAAATACTACCTATTAAACCTCTGTGGTATAATGTTTAGTATTTTTGTTGTCTTATGGGCCATAAACATGAACCAAAATTACATTTACATTACGGAAAAAAATGGTGTGTTTCCAATGATTGTATCCTGAAATAAGATAATTTGAGTTAGAAGATATTCAAAGACATAAAGATAATAATGAAATGTGGCATGGCTTAATGAAAGTTGACAGAAAACGGATATGCTATTAGTTTTTCTCTTGAAATGGGTGTCCAAATTATGGTGCTTCTGCATATTTTGAAAGGAATCTAATTTGTAGACACCAACAGTTTGGGACTGTCAGAATTAGAAGACAAGACATTAAGGAAAATGACATATTTCTAAACGGCTACATGCCATGATTTGCAAAGATGGCTGGATCCTCTCCCCAAGGCCTAATATATTCTTTCTTTACAACTGGCAAAGCAGAGGCAGTTAGGAGGTCTGTAGAGTAACTGGACGTCAGCAAGACCATTGAAGGAGCCTCCTTTGATCACCCTATAGAAAAGAGAAAGAAATATATGGAACAGAATCTAGAATGATAAGTCTGATTAGAAACTGATTAGATAATTAAAACAAATTTTGCTTAGCTAATCTATGTCCTCTAGAATGAGCTTTCTGGTGATTTAGCCCAGAACTTTGTCCCTACGCTCCCTTTTCCCCATTTAAAAGTTATATCTGTGGCTTAGTAATGATACCAAAGAAAAACATACCAAATTGGTTAGTTATTATAAAGGTGGGACAAAGCAAGAAGGTGTAGGATAGGTACAGTAGAAAGAACTAATGCATATTGAACACTGTGCTCTAAGCTTTATATCATCTCTCCTAATCTTCACAATGACCCTACAAACTAGGTGACATTATTAACTTTATTTTACAGCTAAGGACACTGAATCTAGATAAAAATACACTTTCCTAAGCAACACCTAATTCAAAAAGGGCTAGGATCCAAGTCATGGGCCTACATTCCTCACAGTATAATATATGTATGCCTGATCTCACTATTCTCTATGTATATATATGTATTTTTTCTTTTTGGTGAGGAAGATTAGCCCTGAGCTAACATCTTTGCCCAACATCTTCCTCTATTTTGTATGTGGGTCACTGCCACAGCATGGCTGCCAACAAGTGGTGTAGGTCCGTTCCTGGGATCCCATGAATCCAGATGCTGAAATGGAGCATGCCAAACCCAAGCACTACACCATGGCGCCAACCTCATTATTCCTATACTTTTAAAATCATGGTACAGTAAAAAAAAAAAAAAAAAAAAAAAGAGACTATATATTGACTCTAGCAAGTTTCAATTATTAAAAATAAATATCTTCCAGGGGCTGGCCCGGTGGAGCAGCCGTTAAGTGCGCGTGCTCCTCTTCAGCGGTTCAAGGTTTGGATCCCGGCCACACACTGACGCATTGCTTGTCGAGCCATGCTGTGGCGGCATCCCATATAAAGTAGAGGAAGATGGGCATGGATGTTAGCCCAGGGCCGATCTTTCTAAGCAAAAAAGAGGAGGATTGGCATTGGATCTTAGCTGAGGGCTAATCTTCCTCACAAAAAATAAATAAGTAAATAAATATCTTCCCGACATATCTAAAATTATTCTCTTCATCTAGAATGCCTTTCCTTCCTATGATCTGTCTCTGAAATCCCTACTCATCTTCCTAGATCTGCCTCAAAAGCCACCTCCTCCATGAAGCCTTCTCTGACAATGTGGATGTGATAGATGATTACTTGTTTTTTCCTCTCTTGTTTTCCATAATGACTTGGGCATTCATCACAATTTTCTATTCCTTCCTTTCTTTAATTATTATAATAACTTTAAAATATTTATTTGTAAACTTCTTGTTTTATTCTAGTGAAACTTGAGCCCTTTGAAGGAAAGTATCAAGTGTGATGTAGCTTTTAGTTTCCAAAGACTACAAAATATAATAGACATTTAACAACTACTTGAATGAAAACACATAAGAACTAAAATGACAAATTTATATGAATGTACAAAATTTATCTGTGTAGCTTAGATATCCAATGTATCTAAAGCCACTAGGAGGAAATACCTCCAGAGAAGCAGATTTCTAAGATTAATGTTATATAAATATTAATATTAATGTACATAAATTTAAATTATTTTTCAATACCTCAATGACATCCCCTATCTATAACCTGCTTTCAAATCACATCGATTTGTCACAATTCTTATTGCCTCCATGACTTTGATGAAAATACTGTCTCTGCCTAAAATGACCCACCCCATCTTTTTTTCTGCTCATGCTTATAAGACCCAGGTCAGACTTTACCTTCTCCAGGCAGCCTTTCTCAACACTCCCCAGCCCTCTTTTTTGCCTTTCTGAGTTTAAATGTCAGTGTATAGGAGTATTCTGGGAATGACAGCTGCCAATCATCTGGAGATCTGGTAGCTGTTGGGAGCTGAGCTCAATGTAACTACTCCTCCTGGGAGAAGTGAGGGGGTCCCAGGTTCCAGTTACTGCTTGTCCAGGAAATCCAGAGATTGAAGCATTTGGGGTCAATTTTTAGCAATCCTACTATTATACCACAGTACCTAAGTGTTTTTGAAATATACAAATCAATGTATATATTAGATTCTGAAGGGGTGATTATTGAGTACATTCTTCCCAGGAAGTAATACACATTGGGTGAGATATTATCAATAAAATGCATTATACACTTGCCACTCGGGAATCTTTTTAAGGCACAAATTGCATTTTCTTAGCTCCAATTGTTCCCTTTTTCCTGAATGTTCAATGCCAAACTCCTTAGCATGGTCCTGCCTTAGTTTCAAGCTTGAGTTCTTATTAATAGCTTCCTTCACGTTTTCTGGGCTTTGGTCACATTCCAAAGGAAATGCTACCAATTCCATGAATAAGTCCTAGTTCTTCATGGCTGATGTTGTTCCCTCCTTCTTTTTTTTTTTTTTAAGGTTTATTTATTTATTATTATTATTATTATTTTTTGTGAGGAAGATCAGCCCTGAGCTAACATCCATGCTAATCCTCCTCTTTTTGTTGAGGAAGACCGGCTCTGAGCTAACATCTATTGCCAATCCTCCTCCTTTTTTTTTTTCCCCAAAGCCCCAGTAGATAGTTGTATGTCATAGCTGCACATCCTTCTAGTCGCTGTATGTGGGACGCGGCCTCAGCATGGCCGGAGAAGCAGTGCCTTGGTGCGCGCCCGGGATCCAAACCCTGGCCGCCAGCAGCAGAGCGCGCGCACTTAACCGCTAAGCCACTGGGCCGGCCCCTGTTTTCTCTGTGTTGACTTTCCTTATCCTCTCTTCTTCAGCTTGAAGACTTCATCTTCAAGACTCAGCTCAATGTTCAACATCCTGATGAAGTCTTTACTCTCTCCCCTGAGCCCCATAGCACTTGGTACTAGAAACTTCTGCTAAAGTGTCCCTGTAGTGAATTGTATTTTTGTTTCCTTTCTTGTTAACTCTAAAGGATGAGATACTTCTCTTAGATTTCAAGGTATCTCTAGCTCCTGCCACAGTGTTCATATTTCTGTAGTTTTTTGTTGAGTGATTGTTAACAGAAAAAATCTAACTGAATGTAAAAACAGGAATAGTATTGCTTTCTTATGGCCAGGTATAAAGCAGGTAATTTTGATTTTTAAAAATATCTCCAGATATGGAAATATGTTATAGTGTGGAACTTTACATTTTAAAATGTAATAAATTCATGCCAGGCAGTTTCATTAAAGGTTTAGTCTGGATATTAAGCAGAGAACATCCAACTCAGGATATCTTGGCATAAATCTCATAAAAGGCTTACTTCAAAAGCTTAATGTGCCTTCTAGGGTGCATTTGCTAAATCATATGTATTACAACCTGCTGATAATTAAATAGAAATGCTTACATGTGCCCAATCTTAGAGATAGAAGTAATTGTTATGGCAAGTCAAGACAGATGAGGATGAGATTCAGTCTTAGGGAAGTAAGTTTGTATCTTCAGTGCTATCAACTGGGCGAACAGCAGCTATCTTCAGTCTGGTGGAATGGCTCCTCAGAGGTAATAAGAAAGCTCTGCTCTTTTCATATATCTGAGCCTTAAGAGAAGATTCAATCATGCAAAGAATTTTTAGATAAATATCTAAACGTAGAGTTTTCTAAACCAGAACAAAAAGCCCAAACAATAGCTCTAAATGAAGATTCATGTTTCCCTTTTGTAGAATTGCCACGTTAATCACTTAAAAGCTAGACATTAAAACCAAGACCCAATTACAAAGGGTGAAGAATCTGAGTGAGTGTGAGGAAAGAGAAAATGAAGAAAGAGATAGAACAATCTTACTGTTCAGAGAGCAAGAGAGAAAGACAGATAAAATTAATATAATTTACTCAACAGATATTTATTGCCAAACACTGTAATTGGTTTCAGAAAACTGGACAGTTTGGGGTAGTGGGAAGAACAGTGGCTTAAGGCATGACTCTGAGCCTTAGTAGATATGTGACCTTAAATGAATTACTTAGCTACCCTAACCTCCAATTACTCAAACATAAAATTAGATTGATAATAATATCACTTTTTGAGTGGTTTTGAGGGTTAAATGAAATAACACACGTAAAGTACTTAGTAAATAGACACTTCAATAAATATCAGATTTTTTAAATTACTTTTTCAATAAAAATCTGATCCCGTGATTCCCTCGCTAAAATCCCTTCTCTGGTCTCCTCTTGCCCTCAAAAACAAATCCAAACGCACACTTGGCACTCAGGTTTCCTCGAGCTCCCCGTCTCTTGTGCTCTCCCCAGCTTCACTCTATGCCTCTGCTCTTAGCCCACCGTGTTTCATACTCACCTACTTTCAGTCACTCAAACAGGTAATTTCAGAACCTTGCATTTTTTTCGGTCAGGGGCATTCTTCTTTCAGTAAATTCCATGCAGAGCTAATCTCTCTTAGTCCTCAAGGTCCTTTACTAAATGTTGCCCCCACAGAGAGCTTTCCTTGGTCACTCTAGTTAAGAGAGCTCTGTCCTCTTAAATACACACGCACTCATAATTCTCATAATTGCATTGTGATTCTTTCCATCACTGTACTTTCAAAACTTTGACTATAGGTACTTCTTTTTTATCTGCCTCCCTAGCATATTTTAATCACCTTGATAATAGAGACCAGGCCTGCTTCCTTAGGTGCCCAAGAAATAGTTGTTAAATGAAGTAGAGGAGGTGAAGGGACACGAAGGAAACATGCAGCAAGGTTTTTCTAAGCACTCAACAGAGAAGTAGAACATTTTTAGGTAGCAAATTAGTCATAGGAGTAGTGTATAACTAACTCGGGAGGACCCTATACTTGCAGTATGAATTTTGAGCAATTAGAGCAAAAACACTCAGAATAATTTTCTCTTACTACGGAGAAGTAAAAGGTAGATAAAGACCTCTGTGGCATCTATAAAAAGATAAGATAATGATAAATAATGGACACAAAACAGCACCAAGGTAAGGAAAATATTCTTATATAAACATGGATAAGACTTTCGCAAATTTTATAGTAAAGACAGGAAGGAAATTTATAGCAGAACTCCACTCTGTGCTATTTGCAGGTTGTGGCACTTTAAGGAGAACTAGCTAACTTGTAAGCGCTTGTAATTATTTCAGACAAGATCTCAGTTGCCTCATGCATTATTGGGAATACAAAGGTTACAGTCTTTTCAAAACCTGTTATTTATTGATAGCCACAAAATGCACGCAACATTTAATCTAACAATTCCACCTCTGGGACTCTGTCCTTAAATAATAATACAAAATAAGCTTCATGTACAAAGATATTTATTATAATGTTATTTACAACAATGAAATAGAATAATTATTCTAAATGCATTCACATAATAACTATTATAGTAAATAAAATTCTGTTTCCAGAGAGATTGTAATGTTATGGGAAAATGCATATGTTATATTTTTGGTGAAAACAGACGAATTGAAATATTTACAATGATAATTTCTAACTACCATTTAGAATTTTAACAAATTTTTGAAAATAAGCATATATTACTGTATCAGTTAGAGTTCAAATATATGTATATACTGTATCATATATACATATATGGTGTAAGCCAGTTGTATTAAATATATTTAAAGTCTGAGGTCCTTAGGATAGGTAGCAGGAAGGGAAGATCATGAGCAGGCTGTAATGCCAGGGGCATGAGCTTAAGCTTGCTGTCCACAAGCAGGCAGTCAGGAAGGAAGATCCAGGAGAAAAAAAGGGAAAATGCAGATCCAGCTCCCGTTTGGTGTCTAACAGCTCAAGGAAGGCCTAAGTACTCTTTTAAAGGGCTTCCAACTGATTAAACCAGGCCCACCCAAACAGACTCCCTTTTGATTGACTTTACGTGTATTGATTAAGGGCTTTAATTATATCTGCAGAGCCCTTTGCTGCAGTGTCCAAATTAATGTTTGATTAAACAAATGGAGAATATGTGTCTGCTACAAAATGGCTGCTGTCTCCCTTCCATCTTCTAGCTCTCTTGAAAGAATAGCTCTGTGGCCAACTCTAACTGGAAACATGCTAGAAAAGGAATTCTGGGGACTGTAGTTCAGAACAGCCAAGTTGATACATCACAAATCCATCACATTCCTTTTATAAACAGGAAAGGAAAAATAAACTGGTTAAAATCTTAATACCTGTAATAGTGATAGAAATAAAAAGGAAGATCCTATTTATTGAGACCTACTAAGTGCTAGTCACTTGACATGTACAATGCCATTTATCTAATATTCTAAAATATTTATGATCATATTGTATGATTCATCAATTTGCATGAAAGTTATGCAAGAAAGGACGTGAACTGTCTTGTTCAATGTTATATTTCCAGTGCCCTGAAGAGGATCTGGAATACTCGCTAAATAAATAAATAAGAAAATCAACAAACAAATGTTTACATCAAGACAATGAAATAACTTTCCCCATTTTACAAATGAAAATAAAAATTTAAATAACCTTCCCTAGATGTGAAACAAGTAAATAGTAGAAACAGGTTGTAAATCCCTAAGACTTTTGGTTCCAATGTCTGAGTTCTTTGTATAGCACTACACTACCCTTTAAATGTATTTATTCTTTCATAAAGGCCCTTCATGAACTACAAGATGTCACCCAAATTAAGGAATCATCATCACTCATTTTATTGTCTGAGATAAGAAGAAAGAGGAGGGAAAAGAGGGAGGAAATCATGAGTGGGTAATCTCGCATCCTTGGGGAAGGGCTGCAAAAGCAGGGATCACGGGCTGTGGCAGGTGAGCACATTGGAAGGCCATTTGGTCTGGAGAGAGCCCCCACAGAGTAAGTCATGCTCTAAGACAGACAAGATCAATATGAAAATCAAAGGCATTATCTTTGTTTACACCCCAGGTACTGGAGTGTGAGAGTCTTCGGCAAGTGAAGGAGCCGGACTGTTAAGTGATGGATGTCCCACTTAAATGACACTTTGCAAAGCCTTCATCATGTACTGGCAGAAGAGTCACAAGACAATAAATGACTTTCTTTTTAAGTACCAAGAGCAGGATGGAGGAGACAGACAGTGTGAATGTCACAGTCCCCATTCAATTGATTTCTCAGCTGCTGCTGCTAAAGAGCAGTCTCCAGGGGGAAGAGAAGGCTCACAAATACACACACCCAAGGAAGTCTGACTTGTTTATAATGAAATCCAAATTGTTTTATTTCTTTTATTTATTTTTAAAAAAAGTCTTTACCCATTAGACAAAATGTAACAAAATGACCAAAAAAAGAAAAAAGGAAAATAAAGAAAAAATGATCATTATTTATTCCACTACTCCTACAGTTTTTCTTTTCTTTAAGTTTTCCCCATTAACTTTTAACAGAAATGAGTTTCAGCCTTAAATTTACACAGGGTTAAACACAGTCATAAATCATTTAGTTAAGCTTCACATTAATTAAACTAAATATTTTAAAAGGAAAATTAATAAACCACCAAGTATAGTGAGAAATTATTTGGAATTTGCAAGTATTCCTCACTTGCTCATGCTATACCTCTTTTAAAAGTGTGCCTTTCTTATGCATACAAGGATTTATTTACTGACTGTAAAGATTAGAGAAATGTGACGGGGGCAGGGGGGCGCGGGGGCGCGGAGAGCAGCAGCAACATTTCAGCCCAAGTATAAATATCTAGTGATCTTTTTTTTTTTTTAAGATTTATTTATTTATTCTCCCCCCAAATCCCCAGTAGGTAGTTGTATGTCATAGCTGCACATCCTTCTAGTTGCTGTATGTGGGATGCGGCCTCAGCATGGCCGGAGAAGCGGTGCATCGGTGCGCACCTGGGATCCGAACCGGGGCCGCCAGCAGCAGAGCGTGCGCACCTAACTGCTAAGCCACGGGGCCGGCCCAATATCTAGTGATTTTTGAACAATCTGAAATGAAGGTGGTTACAACATACAACTAGGGGAAACTAGAATTCAAATTACAAAAAACATTATTAAAATAAACCTTATCAGGAACACATCCAGTCTATAAAACTAATAGTGCCTGCTTATGAGAATCATTTATTCATGACAAAGGGAATGAGTCCCTCGATAGGGAGTGAATAAAATAACTACAATAGTTAGGGAAAACTAATTGCTTGAAATAAGATTTGTTCTGGGTTATATTCCTCAGTTCATTCATTTATCTCTTCAAATATTTCAGTATTTATTGAGCATCTATTCTGAGCCAGGCACTGTCCTAGGAGCTGGAGATTTGTTGGTTAGAAGATTAAGGTTTCTGGTTTCCAGTAGTTGGTAGACTGGAGAAGTCATGTAAATAAGGAATCTCAATTCCACACAGGTAACTGGTGTTATAAAATAATTGATGAGGTGGTGCTGTGGACCTATGGGAGAGACACCTTAACTCTTCTCAAGATTCTATAGAAGTTTTTCAGAAGAGGTGATGCCTATGGTGAGGCTTGAACAAAACATCAGGTGTGAGCAAGAGGAAGAGGGCAGAAGTGGAGACGGCAAAGAAGGGACGACAAATACAACGACACAGACCAGAAAGAGCTTGGCTCAGTGTGAGAAATTAAAAGCAGTTTACTGTGATTAGACCACACAGATGAGGAGGAAATTCATTTTAGGTGAGACTGAGGAGATAAGCAGGGACTAGATCACAAAGAGTTTGTAATTCCAGATAAGGCATTTAGTTTTTATCCCAAGAGCAATGGGAAAGTCATTGAATTATTTTAATCAGGAGAGTTAGGTCTCTCAATTCCAGAGGGATGGTGTGGTTTCCCAGCATCAGGCCATGAGCTCAGATTTCATCAGGACATGGGAGGGATGGGATGGTAAGCTCTCCTAAATAAATCCATCCCTCTCCCCAAGCCTGGGGCTTTCCTCTAAGCTCTTGCATAAAGCTAGAGTGAACTCTGATTCATTATTTGGAGAAGACCACTGTAATGACTGCCAAGAAGGCTCCAGAACAAACTCTTACATTAAGAGTCCACAAATACAGATCTATTACTAGCCTGGCAGAAGAAAATTATAGTCATATATCAGTGTTCCAAGGATTTCAGTGAAGCCAGTTGCAACACCTTTACCCAACTGTCTTTGGAATTCTAGTCCAACACACTCCATTTTATTAACTGTGAACCAGCAGATTGGACAACACCATCAGGACTCTTGTCTGTATTTACAATGTATTAAGAGCCAACTCATCAATATGTGAAGCCACGTTCTCTTGACAGCATATCTGTCATGCAATTTCTGTATTGAGGTGGATGTATGAGGTTTACTTGTCTATATCCAATGAGTCCTTGAGCTGCACTTTTTTTTTTTTTTTTTGCTGAGGAAGATTCTCCCTGAGCTAACATCCATTGCCAGTCCTCTTGTTTTTGCTTGAGGAAGATTCGGCTTGAACTAACATCTGTTGCAAATCTTCGTCTATTTTGTCTGTGGGCCTCCACCACAGTAAGGGCACTGACCAACAGTGTAGGTCTGAACCTGGGAAGTGAACCCGGGTTGCTGAAGCAGAACGTGCAGAACTTAACCACTAGGAGACCAGGGCTAGCCCAGATTTTAAATCAAATAGTTCTTAACTCCAAATATTCTTATCCCTTACAGCAGCTAACCTAATTTATCACTTTCTGCAGCTGATGCTGCCTAAACCTTCTTTCCTCTTTATACTCCGTTTGAACCTCTATTAGGACCTCTACTAGAGATCATTCCATATTGCATTAAAATCATTACCTCTTTTGATATTTACCACCTCCACTGGACCACAACCTACTAGAGGGCAAGTGCTGCGTATTGTTCAGAATAGAGATCCAGTAAGTGGCTACTCAGGGTTTCAACAAAGAGCAGGAAGAGTGGGAAGTCAGGCTGTCTGAGTATGGTGAGACCCATCACCAAGTGGCAGACCCCGTACCTGATTTAACCCCAGCAGTGATGTGCTCTCCCTGAGAGCATCTCTCACATCTCTGGTGCCCCAAACCTCTTTATTTCCTGTATATTCCTCTCCACGGGCAACATATGATGCTCCTTCTCACCATCACCATCCCCTCCAGATCCCCAGACTGGCCTCTTGCTGTCTTCAGCCCACCTGCCTCTCCCTCTCTGCTGTGGCTTCCTGCTTTAAGAAATCAACTAAAGACTCAGGACCTTCCAAGCATTTTTCTCTGATTCTATAATTTGACAAGCAGATGATATGGACGTCAGGCAAGTCATAGCGAGGGAGAAAATATTTGAAAACAAATATGTGACAAAGCAGGGATTTTCCATAATATATAAAGAACTTTACAACTCAATACTAAAAGACGAGCAACCCATAAAATGGGGTAGGGGTAAATGACCGCAAGAGGGTATGACTTCTGGGATGCTGGTGATTTTCTACTTCTTTATTTGGGTCCTTGTTATATGGGTAATTTTCCTTTGTGAAAATGCATTAAGCTGTTGATATATAATTTGTGCATTTGGTGTTTGTATGCTTAAGTTTGACAGAATTGGATAAAATGAAAGTGAATTAAAAATATTTTCAGAGAGAAAATTGCCTTGCAAGTTCCTGGCCTATAGTAGACATTTGAAAAATTATTTTGGGATGTAAAAGGCAGATAATTAATAATAAGTACTTAATAAATATGTCATCTCCAAAGTTCCAAAGATATATCCATGGATGTCACATCTATGTTACCTAGACTTGCACTCAAGTTATTCTCTTTCCAAGGAATCAGTACACAAAGATGCAAGAGAACATTTACTTCTGTTTGGTTCTACTTAATTTACAAGCACTGTCTCAAATGCTATTTCTTTTAAGTTGACACTTCCATTGACTGGTTTTGTACAGTTGCTGAGTTTAATCTCCAAATCAGCAAACAATTATGAGCATCAATTAATGTGCTAAGGATTTTTCTATTTGAAACTTCAATTCTGTTTAATTCTAACAGCAGACAATTAAGATGTTATTTCTTATCCTTTCAGAATGAGAAAACGCAGGCTAGTGGTATGTAAGTAACTTGCTATTAAATTCAGATTCTCCAATTCCAGTGATAAGTTTTACTTCTACTGCAAAAAATGGCGATAGGAGTGGTAGTGGAAGATTCCTTTTTATTTGCTCCAGTTAGTTTTCATGTCAGTCTTTTTTCCAGAGCCCCAAAGAAGGACTCATGACCTCTTACAGTGAGTGTACATGGTGTGCGTGGGCTGATGATGTCTGAAGAATCTGGCCCAAATTGCTAGAAGAGCATGATACCTCTTTGGGGTTCAGGAAGGGATCTATGAGATTCTCTTGACAACAACCCAGCAGGAATCTTCATTGTCGTTTTATTTTGTAAAATCTGCACTTTATAAAATGACTAAGAAACTCCTCATGACCTAACCACAGTTTTTTTTTTCCTCCATCCTTATATCTCATACAAAACATTCTTGGGGCATCTGTAGAACTATTTATGGACTTGTAGGGGATTGGTGAAAAGGTATGTCATGTTGACTTAGAAGTACAGGCTTCATGCAAGCAAGAAGCACAGTATATTAGAAGGAGAAAAAATTTAGAAGAAAAGTATAATTAAAGAATCATTATTTAAGGAGTTCTCACCATTTGTCAGGTAATTTAAATACATTATCTTATTCTCGCAATATGTTGAATATCTCTACCTTGCACTCTGGCAACTAATCTTGAGTCAAAATCTCATCAGTTTGTAACATTAAGCCATTCACACCAAATGAAACCATTCCAAAAAGATTCTTCTGGCACCTCGCCTGTCATGTGAAAGCTTCCCCAGTAACAAACTTTCTTCACTTCATCCTTCTTACTTACCCCTTCCCTCTCAGAAGACCCTGTAACTATATTAGGCCTGGGCAAGACTCACTGACTGAGAGAAAATTCTGGGAGAATACACAAAGAATATTCTTTCTTCCTCTACTCCAACACCTCTCCATCTCTTCTTCCCGAACCAGAGCCATGTCTCCCCTTCCTCCTCAAATCTGGGTCACAGATTGTCTTGCCTTGATTTACTTTCTTCATTATAATTTATTACTACCCTGTTGTAATTAGCAGGACTATGCAGTTTTATCTTTCAGGAAATAGGAGATATAATTTGCAATCAGCTCTTCCTTGCACCTGCTTAATCCAACTCTTATGACTTCTATCTATTAACAGTAACTCTGATGGGTCCTTCTTGATCTTGCTAGAATGTTTACTTATTTGGGGGCTTCTTAACAGTTCTCTGTATCCATCTCTTCTATTTAAATACATATACAGAGAATACATATCTATAGTTTTAGTAAAACTATACTTAACAATGACAACTGAACAATAATGAACCTTGACAGAAAACTACAAACTAAATTCTATGTTTCCCACTTTACGTGTAGGGTAATTGAATATGGAGAAGTAAAGAAAACCGACTAAAGTCACACAATTAGCAAAAGGCAGACTCAGAATTCGAAATTAGGTCTCTACAGAGAACCAAAATCTTGGATTTTCAACCCTGTCGCTTTACCGACAAATAGGGGTCCTAACATTGTATGTGGACTTGGCCTTCTTATTAGTTCTGCTGACCTTCAATTTACTCATTTTTAAAATGATCTTCTCACTTCCTTTATATATTTTACTTCATGATTGTGAAAATTAAAGTCTTGTGTGTTTCATGATAGCATAATAGGTAAAAACAATATCCAAATACTACCTTCTATTATTATTTTAACTCTCTCCCTTTTTAAACTTATGTTCCCACCCTACTGTATGGTTTCATTATTGTTTTAGCCAGATATTTTTTTGTAATCTATACCAGAGTTTCTGCTCTAAAAATCTGAACCGTTAGAAAAACTCCCAGTGACAAACATTTAAGAGATATGAAAAAGATCTTTAACTGGAATTACAGTCTATGGGAATTTTATAATTTTCTTTTTCTCCTGAAGGATTTCTCCTCAGTTCTATCATGTTAAAAGATGAATGGATGGTTGATTAGTTGATGTGCCTTTCTTTAAAAAACTCCCTTAAAAATTACAGCCTGAAAAAAAATCAATGCCTTGAATCATTGTCGGTTATGTATAATATCAAGCAGTAGGTAGCCTAAGTAATTGAAGAAATTATGCATAGTTTTCCGTGTCTGTTGGTAAGCTATGTTGGATGTCTTGAAGTTGAAAGTGGCTGAATCTGAGATTATCAGCAGTGGGCCATTATAAATAAAAGAAATTTTGCTTTCTCTATGTTGTGTTTAGTATTCTTTCATACTCATTCCTGGCAGAATAATTCATTATATTTTAATATCTTACTAAAGTCAAAAAGCACAAAGAAGTACAGGAAATACATACGAGACAACCAGTTTAGAATGGGCACTTGCATTTATTATCTTAAAAAATTTATGATTACTCTCTAATTCAGTTTTAAAAGTTGCTTAAAGAATACAATGTTGTGAAATAATAAGAAAAAATATATATGGATATTTCTTAAATATTTCTTATATATATATATTTGTCTCTGCCTCTGGTTCCTACTAATATTGGTCTTGGACCCCTGTTCGTGACACAGAGCTCCTAAAACCCTTCTAATTTCCTGAGTGATAGGAGTATCTGACAGAGAGCTCCTAAATCCCTTGGAGTTTCTTGGGTGATAGGAGCATCTTTTGTTCTAATGAGGTGACAACTTTTGATGGGCTCCTGGATGGGGCCTGGTCACTAGAAAGACCAAGCCATGATTAGAAACTTGGAAATTTCAGCCTCACTCTCCACTCTTCAGAGAGTAGAGCGGGGCTAGAAAGCAGAGCTAATAATCGATCATGCCTACAAGATGAAGCCTTTGTAAAAATCCCAAAAATAGAGGGTTCCGTGAGCTGCCAGGTTGGTGAACACCTTCATGTCCTGGGAAGGTGGCACAGTCCAACTCCATAGAGGACAGAAGTTGCTGCACTCTGGTCTCTTCCAGACCTTGCCCTATGTATCTCTTCTTCTGGCTATTCATTTGTATCTTTTAAAATATCCTTTGCACTAAATCAACAATACTAAGTAAACTCTTTTCCTGGGTTCTATAAGCCTCTCTAGCAAAGTATTGAACCCAAAGAGGGGGTCATGGAAACCTCCATTTTGTAGCCAAGTGGGACAGAAGTTGTAAGTAACTTGGGAATCCACTCCTTATGATTGGCATATGTAGTAGCAGGCAGGATTGTGCAATTAAGCCCATAACCTATGGGGTCTGTACTAAGTTCAGGAAGTTAGTGTCAGATTTAGTGTGGAAAACCCATACATCTGGTATCAGAAGAGTCGTGAATGTGAGTAGAGAAAAACAGTAACTTTTTCCCAGGCATATATAAAAAGAGCTGAGATATTCACTCAATGAGATATGTATTTTCCGTATTCTTCTTCCTATTCAAATTGTATGTATCCACTAAGGCTTAGTATAGGCATCACTTCCTCCAGGAAGTTTCCTAGAATCTTCCAAATGGAAATAAATGAACTCTTACAGTATTTCTCTTTTACTCTCTTAAACACTCAGTTTATAAATTGCATTAGTATGTGGTGCTCAGGTTCACTCTTACTTGTTAGGTATAATCTTTTTGAGATCTGAATCCATTTCTGATTTATCTTTGTGTTTCCCAAGTACACTGTTACCATTTATTGATTGCTTCCTGTGTACCAGGTACTGTCCTGAGTGCTTTGCTTATACTATCTCATTTAATTCTTACAACACCACCAAGGTGTAGGTAATATTCGTTTTGCATTTTGTAAGTGAGAAAACTGAATTTCAGAGAATTTATCCAGGATCACATATTTAGCAAACAGTAGAGCCAAGAAATGATCCCCATATTTTTCTTTTTCTAAATTATTAATCGTTTTAATATATGCCTATTTTTACTATGATTATAACAATAACAGTTGTTAAATATGCCTTTTCTGAATGAAAGACAAACAGTCCCTGTTCTGGGAAAACAGACATATATTAAGGTGAAAATTTTGATATTTGCAATAATAAAGGCATACATAATTTGCCTGGGTATATAAGAAGCAGATCATTCTTTTTACAGAAAATATTTGAGTTACTTTTTGTTTTTTTAAACTCATTCATTCCATGCCCAGTTATGCAATACCCACTGTAAAGGGAGGAAAAGAATGATAAAAATGCTACATGATTTCTAAAACTTCTACCTGTGGGGCCTGAAAGAAAACAAATGAAAAGTTTAGTTTGAATAGAATGGGAATATCCTCGTATACTTGGAAAGAGCAAATACAGATGCTCTGAATATACATTAAACTCAAGACTCAAATGACTCCTGAACAAAAATTCCATGGAATATTAGTTTACAATTTTTTAAAAAATCCCAAAACTCAGTATCTACCATTAGCAAAATGAGTAGAAAAAACAAAGTACTGTTGCCGCCATTAATTAGTACACATTGAATTTGAAGTAAATGTACTTAAGATTTAAAGAAATTCAAAAAGATATTAAAATTATAAGTAATAAGCTTGTTTCTAAATGATATACTAAAAAAGCATATGTAAAAAAAAGCATATTAAAATGTTTAATAAGACTTAAAAGATATGAAGAATAGAGTAAGAAAATTTAATGTGTACCTCACTGCAGTTTTAGAAGAAATTAGTAGTTATAACGTGGTCCAAGAAATATCTAGAAAGTTATTCATTGAAAATATTCCATGTGTAACAAAGACATAATTATTGAATATAGTACGTTAAGGAACTCTAAGTAGGATAAATTAAAATATATGAATATCTAAGCATATTTTTTTAAAAACTTCAGAACATTAAAGACAAAAAGATTTAAATTGTCTTGATGTGTCAAGATAAATCACCAACACAGGAACTACAAATGGTCTGAGAGATGAAAATATAATAGCAGCAATGCAACCTAGAAGATATAGAATAAAATCTTCATTATGCTGAAAGACAATAAATGTCAACTTAGAAATCCATATTCAATAAGACTACCAAGATAAATACTAGCAAAAATAAAATAAAATGAAACTTAAAGAATTTACTATCAACAGATTTTTACTATTTTCACTAAAGGTACTTCTAAGGGATATTCCCTGGTATCAAGAAAAAATAGTGACAGAGGAGTGGAGGAGAAGAAGAAGAAAAAAAAATGAAAAGAACATGATAAACATGTAAGTAAAAAGCTAAACAACTACTGAGAATTTAAAAGAATAAGAATAATGTCTAAGTGGTTTAGTACAAAATTATAATAGAACTAAAATACTGCTCACTTAAGTTAGGAGAAAAAGCAATTAAATTGCAGTGAAAAGGCTAAAAGTATTGAATAATTTTAGGCTTTGATAAATTTAATAAGCATGCTAAAATATTAAAGGTAACTATCGATTTATTTTAAATAGGTTACATAATTTGGTAGAAGGAAAATATCTAATAAAAAAAAAGGAACACCAAACTTAACCAAACCAAAACAAAGGAAAATAATATGGAAGCATGGAGATTGAGGAGGAAATAGAAAAAAGCAGAACAAATAACATCAATCAAATGTGAAAAATGAGTCCAAATGTAACATTAATCACAATAAATGTGGATGTAGCAAACTCACCAGTGAAGAGTTAAATATATTCAAATGAATTTTTTTTAAATGCAACTCTATGGTATTTAAAAGAGACACACCTAAAACATGAAGACACAGAAGTTCCAAAGAAAAAGACTGGAAAATATAATCAAAATAAATGATGTAGTTATATTAATATCAGACAAAATGGATTTCAATACAGAAAGAAATAATAGATATGTATTGAAAAGAGTTTACATTTATCTGACATATATAACAAATAGAAACTTGAATGAACTAATAAATAACTTCAAAATATATAAATAAAAATGACTAAAAATTAGGTTAACTGAGCAAATCTGCCATTATCGTGGAACAATATAGCATACCTCAGAACCTGAAAGATTATTTAAAAAAGAAACTCTTAAGTTTAAATACATAAATAACAAACTTGATCTACTAGAATTATATAGCAAGCTACAACCAAAACTGATGAGTACATATACACACAGAACATTCATAAAAATTACCTCTATTGCCTTTTTCTTCATCAAATCACACAGAATTTTTTGTTCACAGAGACAATGCGTAATATTGCTGACGGCTTTTCCCTGTGCTTACCAACCCTGTTCCCTTTCTTCACGGAAGCTTCCTAAAAGTTCACCTTTTTCATAAAGTTCTTTTCCATTCATAGATCTTTCTTGGCCACTTTCTTTCAAACAGCTTCTAACCTGCCTTCGTATAAACGGTGATTAGTAAGATGACAATAACGATTACTACTATCATTACTGGTTATTATTTTCATTTAAAAACAACCATTTTTAGGGGCCAGTCTGGTGGCATAGTGGTTGAGTTCACACACTCTGCTTCGGCAGCCTGGGGTTCGTTGGTTTGGATCCTACGCATGGACATACACACTGCTCATCAAGCCATGCTGTGGTGGTGTCCTACATACAAAGTAAAGGAAGATTGGCACAGAAGTTAGCTCAGCGACAATCTTCCTCAAGCAAAAAGAGGAAGATTGGCAACAGACGTTAACTCAGGGCCAATCTTTCTCACCAAAAAAATAAATAAATCACCATTATTAAACAATGGAAGTATGCCAAACATTACATTAAACCCTGCAGCCATAATATGAATAAATGTAACTCAGAGTAAAGTTGTGCATCTGTGACATTGTGACATTTACTCATCTTATTTAACCATCACAAAACATCTTTAAGGTAGGCATTATTCCTACATCACATTTTAAGAAACAGGAAAACAAGGCTCAAAGAGATTAACCCACTTATCCATGTTCACACAGGTAGAAGGGGCAGGAGCTGGAATTCAAATTCCTTTTCTAATACTCCAAAAAAAAAGCTTGTGTTTTGCCACTTTACTATGCTTCCTTCTACATGTCCAGCATTATTACTAGAGGCTTTCAGCAGTTGTAAGGTGTTTAACGGAACTAGGGCTTAAAGTAAAATAATACAGTTGGAAAATAAAGAAGAAAAAGGAGATTCCAAATAGCAGGAAAAAATCCTCTAGAAAGATATGTAGTTATTATGTGGTCAGATATATCATCCAGGAAAAAATTAACTTTTCACAATGGTTGTAATGAAAGGTCATATTGGACTTGTGGCTGAAGAGTTAGGTAAGGGACAAATTACACGATGTGATTTTTATGCTAAGCTAAAATTTTTTTGGATATTTTTGAGTAGAAGAGAAGCATGGTCTAATTTGTATTTAGGAAAAATTTTCTGTCCTTCCTTCTAACAATGATAATGGAAAGAAAATTTAGTAGTTTTGTCTTTGAATCTGAAGCTAAAAAAATTTTATATCCCTATCAATTTGTTCAGTACTGTCAGCATCAGTAAATTTCCCAGTGGAAAAATAAATGTTAATAAAACTTGACTTTCTACCTTCCAGCAGTACCTAATTTGATATTTAAGAAACTTATCAGGTTCTAAAATTGAAATGATTTTTATCAATATGTTTGCTTTAGGCATTTTATCATTAGTCAGCATTCTTGACTTTGAACAGATGTGTCTTATTGGTATGACCCATGACACTTATTTTACGGTGACTTTTAGTGCCACTATAAATTAATCGAATATTGGTGCCTGCAGCATGGATTCCATATTCCAAAGAGCAAGTGTAAGACAATGGATGACTTCTCTGAGGACGAGGTTTCCCAAAGTTTATTCTGTGTTATATAGAACATTTATAAGTTTTAAGTAGATTTACCAAAGAATATCTCAATACCTTTAATATGTTTATATTTCTCATATCTCAAGAAGGGATGCCAAAACACATTGGCTAAGGGACATTTATTTTTTCCCCTAAGCAACTCGAGTCCATATATGAAGAAAATTGTATTGTAACAATGATAATAATGGTATAATTTATTAGATATCTACTCTGTTAGTAGCATTCTGCTAGGAAACGTATTTATATAATTTCATTGACGGTAACCTTTAAAATAGCCCTAGATAGTAGACATGTATCTCTATTTTACAGTGAGAAACTGAAGCTCAAAGAAGATAAATACATACAGTTATTGGCAGAACTGGTATTTGGAAGCTAATATGTGTAACTCCTAAATCTACGCTCATGTCACTATGCCTCAGAGAAAAGGAGATAGAACCAAAACCTGGTAACAGATTGACTAATTGAAGGAGGAGGTGATACCAAGGGCATAGGCCTGGAGAAAATCGGATAAGAACAGAATGTCTACCTCTGCGAGTCTGGCAGACCAGTAAGGTCCTACAAGGCAAGATGACTGAATAGGTGGTATATTTCAAACCACTGGGCTGTGTTTGGAGGCAAAAGGCTCATCTCTAAGAGGAAAAGATAGAGGGTAAAGGAATAAGAACTTTCAAGACCTGGAAAGTTAAGTGAAGAAAGGTGGAGCCTAGAAAGAAACTGGATTCTACCCACCATAACTAAAGAGGCAAGAGGCCTAGTGAGCATTAGAATCTGGAACCATGGTGATAAGCAATTATGGAGCAAGAACTGTAAAGAGGATAGAGTTCTCACTTTGAAGACCTGTATTCAAATCTGGATCTGGTTACATCTGGTTTAATTAACCATGTTGAACCTCAGCTTATGAATCACAAAATGAGAATAATCATTTCTCCCAAATGCCTATGGGTATTGTTAAGAATGGAGATAAGTTTATGAATGTGCCAACTATGGGATCTGGCAGTTGAAAATGGAGGGAAATTATAGAAGTAGCATGATATTAAAGAAGCATTTATATGACAAAAATATTGAGCACAGAACAATCTACTTGGTAGTAACACATTTTTCTTTATGTTTTTGTCTGCTTTTTCCTTTATCTACATCTTAAGATTAAAACTATAGTTTGAGTAGTAGACGTAATGCTATTATCTAAATTTCTTAGTATAGATTAAAATTACTTAGAAATCATGTTCTTGTTTTTTAATATTAGGTTGCGAACTTTGAGTCAATTAAGAGGAACAAGCAATTGGTGGGAATAGTTATAAAGTAGAGGTTAAGTGTGTCATAAAACTTTGGAATCAAAAACTATTACATTTTAAAGGGATTTAAAAATAAGAAAAATAGTCTCTATATTAACCTGTGCATTTACTCCTATGGTAGTCTTCATTCCCTTGTATAGATCCATATTTCTAATTGGTATTATTTTCCTTTTGCCTAATGGACTTTATTTAACACTTCTTTTATTGCAGATTTGCTGATATATTTATAAACTTTATAATTTTAAGATAAGTATGCAATAAAAAAATCTTTATTTCGCCTTTGTTTTTGAAATTTACTTTTGCTAGGTTGACAGATGTTGTTGCTGTTGTTTTGTTTTATTTTCCATTCAGTGCTTTATATATATGCTCTACTCTTTTCTGGCTTGCATTGTTTATAATAAATATAAAATTTATTAAATTATGTGCTCTTTTGCATTTATCTTATTTTTTGTCTGCCTTTAGATTTTCTCTTTATCACTATTTTATTTATTTATTTTTTTTTATAGATTTTATTTATTTTTTGCCCCCAAAGCCCCAGTAGATAGTTGTATGTCACAGCTGCACACCCTTCTAGTTGCTGTATGTGGGACTCGGCCTCACGATGGACAGAGAAGTGGTGCCTCGATGCGCACCCGGGATCCGAACCTGGGCCGCCAGCATCGCAGCGCGCGCACTTAACCACCAAGCCACAGGGCCGGCCCTCTTTATCATTATTTTAAAGCAATTTGATTGCAATTTGCCTTGGTATAGTTTTCTTCATGTTCATTGTGTTTGTTAATTGATCTTTCTGGATCTGTGGGTTTATAGTTTTTCAGTGGGTTTATAGTTTTGTATCTTGTGGATCTGTGGGCTTATAGTTTAATGAAATTTAGAAAATTTCTGAGTTACTTTTCTGTCCTCACATTTCTCTAATTTCACTTATAAATTAGACACTGGAAGTTGTTCCACAAAACACTGATGCTCTATTTATTTTTATCAGCCTATGTTTTCTCTATGTTTCAATTTGCACAATTTCCATTGTCATATCTCCCAGTTCACTATTTTTTTTTCTTTTTCCGCATCTACTCTGCTATTAATCCTCCCTAGTTTGTTTTTCATTTCAAATATTGTATTTTTCATCTCTATCAACATGATGAAGATTTGAAAAATGGAATTCATGAGGAAGAGAATTTTAAAATTATCTCATTTGGAGAAAGATAAGGATATCAATTCAGAATTTTAAAAAGGGAATAAAAAATATGAGGAAAATTATTAGAAAAAGTATAAAAATTACAAAGAAAAAAATAATGTGGCAAAAACTCATGTAAATATTTAAATATCATGATAAATGTAAATGAATTAAACTCATCAGTTGGAAAACAGAGATACTCAGATTAAAAACAGCTCTATTCCAGAATACAAGCTTATCTAAATTATAAGAACACAAAGAAGTTGAATGTTAAAGGATGGAAAATATATCAAGCAAATAATAAAAGTAAACTGACTTACCTATATTTTGCCAAATAAAATTGAATTAAAGAGAAGTTTATTACATAGAGATAAATGGTTTAATTCATTAAGATGTACAATAATCTAAAAAAAATGTGTTTATTAAAAATAGCATCAAAATGTATAAATCAAAATTGATTGAAATAGTGAGAGAACTTGATAAATTCTTCATCACAAAGTGAAATTTTAGCAAATCTCTCTCATGTCGGGATGGATCAAGATTATGGATATGGAAAAATTTATCAGATTTGATTAACACAACTAAGACATTTGACCTAATAAATGTACGTTTGGATATTTGTAAACAAAATTTACAGAATAAAAATTCTCTCAGGTTTGTAAATTAACCATTTACAAACAAACAAATGGAGAAACACATATGCTCAGCCATAAAACAAGCTTGAACAAATATTTAGAACTGGTATCATACAAACCATATTTTCAAACCACAATGCAATTAAGCTAGGGGTTAATAACATTTTTAACTCCTATAATTTATAAATTTAAGAAGACACTTGAATAGTTTACTGATCAAAGAAAAAGAGCAATAGAAATTAAAAAATATTCAGAAAATGAAAATTATATATATATGAATTATAGACTGTCTCAAAAATCAAAGGAAATGTAAAGCCTTAGTAACTTATAATAGAAATGTAAAAACTTACCATGTGTCCAATATGACAACTTAATAAAGACATTTTTTGCGTGTGTGTGAGGAAGATTGCCCCTGAGCTAACATCTGTTGCCAATCATTAGCAGTTTGCATGATGCCTGGGTCAAAAGGAGTCTTCAAAAAATATTGCATAATGATCATTTGGACAGCCTCTGACCTTCAGAAAAGCAAGATATTCCCTACTTTAAAAATGAGGCAACTGATGTCTCAATGACTTACTACAGACTTTAATTACAGGTGAAGTATATATTTCGCAACTGACACAAGTGGATAATTTTATATATGCTGCCTTATTTCCTTTACTGCCACAGTACGGTATGTTTTTCTCCAATTGGAGATTAGTAAAGGGAAGCAGGGAAACCAGAACCCAGATCTCCTGCCTCCTTGTTCTGGGTTCTTTTATCTTGCTAGAGGCACTGGCTTTAGTCCTCTAAATTTTGGTCATAATTTCAGTATCATTGTATCAAATGAATAAATTTGTTTTGTCATATTAGTTCCCAAATACAAATATTTTTCAGATATCAGCTGACCATCACCCTAGAAATCAAATCCATAGACAATGTGTATAATTGGCTTTATTTCACCTTTTGAAATGCATATGAGCAAGCAGTGAATCTTCTAAAAGCTGAGGCTGTCTTCACTGCTATGCCTGTTTATCATAATGACGGAACGTAAGATATTTTAAGAGGGGTAATAATGGATTGAAAACAAGCCTGCAAACCATAACTTCCAAGATAATAAATTAAGGAGCCCTAACTGCCAAACTAGGAAACCCAATTGAAGGACGGTAGCCCTGAAACAAAAACTCACAACTCTTAGAAACCATTAAAACTGATGTGGTAATAAATCTGTCCCATAAAAACCAGGAAGTTGGTTATACAGTATTCAAAAGGCCAACTTTGTGGAAATGACAGTTAAAGATATTTAAAATAAACACTTTTAAGCAAAGTAACACATTTCCCTGTTATGCCAAAAAGAATAGACAAACTGAGTTAACGTTTATCGAACAAGATGAATGAATAGGGTTCTTTCTATAACCTAAAACTGTGTCAGAATCTGCCTTGATAGCTTCAATATCTTGGATATTTTGGATAGAAATTAAAGGGGAAGAATTTCTTTTCTGATGGGAATGAGCCCAAACACTGCCGTTTCTGTGCTTGAGGAGTGGGGTATTTGGGAGGGAGGTAGGGAAAAGATAACTCTCTGGACTAAAATATCAGATTGACTTCTTTCTTTGGAGGTCAGAGGTAGCTCGGTAGGATCAAATATAAAGATTTTTATTTTATATATTTTTGGTATACTTTATAGAAAATATAAAGCTTATATCTTAGGTGTTAATTTCCATGAGTTTTGAAAACCATCCACAGAAGATGCAGAAGACATTTACATCACTACAGAATAACTGCTTGTGCCCTTTCAGTCAATCCTCACCCACAGGCAGACTTGTTCTAATTTATATCAGATGGATGAGTTTTGTCATTCATAAGTTCCATCAAAATAGAATCACACAGACTTCTGCTTCTGGTCAAAGAGTAACTAGGGTTGGATCTCTCCTCCCACTTGAAATAAGTGAAAAAAAAGACAAAATATATGAAAAATAAAGGTATTTATGATATTTAACATCAGACAGTGAAGATCAGTGGTCCCTGAGACATAAGAAACAAACGAGGTGATCCTTGTAATTGTCCTAGCATATTGTCATAAGTGAAATTCCAGGTGGCTGCATAGAGTTGGGGAACCCAGGCGGAGCTGGAAAGACTCACCAAGTAAAAGACATAGTGCTGAGTTCAGGGAGATTAACATGGCTAGATTGTTCAGGGCATAGTTTCAGAAAAGAAAGAAATTCACAGAGACAGGATTTGGGAGATCTACACAGGATTCTCCTCATGTATTCAGCAGAGTACTAATCAAAGCATGTGTATGAGTGAAAAATATCCAAGAGAAAGTAAACAACCCCTATAAATAATTAGAAAAGAGAGTACCTAGCACTCACACAGGACCAGGAATACTGCCAGGCATTAGCTAGACTAGAAAACTATGTAGATGACAGGGCATTGGGTAGAGTACTGGGAAAGGTCTTGCCTCAGTAGCAGGCGATAATTATCCTTAGACTAATGGCTGCCCTTGTCCCACATAACATTCCTTAAGAGCAAGACATAAAAGGATTAAACTGTTTCCAAGTAACTTAACTGCCTCCCAGAAAAAAAAAAAAAGATATTTTTAGAAACTCAAAAATATCAGGCAGCAGATAATGTAAAATCCACAATGTCTAGCCTCCAATAAAAAAGTTATTAGGCATGCAAAGGAGCAGATGTCTACGAAGCAAAATCAAGAGAAAAATCAGTCAATCAAAATCCACTAAGAACTAGCACAGGTGTTAGAAAGTTTAGATGAGAACATTAAAATAGTAATTTATAACTGTATCAAATATGCTTTAAAAAGCAAAAAAAGATTTAACATGTAGAGACATGAAACATATAAAAACTACAGTGAAAACTACAGTGCTTGAAGAGAAAATACCTACGTCTCTACTAAAATTCTCATATAGCTGTCTCTTGTTCTTTACCATCTTTTCCACTAAGGATTTGAATCCTTAGGATTCCCTTAGGATTGATGCAATAATGCTTTTTTGTTTGGTTTGTTTTATCCTCTAATCATTGCAACATCTGGGTCATCTCTTTATCTACTTCTGTTGACTGTTTCCTTTCATGACTGTGGGTCAGATTTTATTTCTTTTTTACGTATTATGATTCTCAATTGAGTGCTGGACATATTTGTAACAACTCAGTAGTGATTGACGTAAATGATATCTATCTTCAGAAAGTGGTATTTCTCTTTTCCTGTCAGTTTTCTAGAGTAGGAGCTGGGTTGGTTTTTGGCAAGGATGAATTGTTTTGGGCTTCTGGCAGTTTTAGCTCCATTCAGTTTCAAAAGTGGAATTAAAAATTTCCCTCTACCAGAAACTGGAATCTTAGCAGTGGCAACGTTCTTGAGATCTGCATCTGTTTCACATCCCAGTTGCCTAGTCTCTAATCTATGGGAGATCTCTGCTGCTTTATAGCTGGGTGCCATTTTTTGTAGTCCTTTCTCTCTCTCTCTCTGTCTCTGTCTCTGTCTCTCAATCTCTCTCTCTCTAGTCCCACCTCCAGTTGTCTGTCTTGTTCCTTTGGCTGCCGCTTCCCTTCTTTCTGTGAAGACCAGGATTACTTTGCAGGAATTTCTCTCAGCTCTTCTTTCCTGTCCCGAGTCATCAGGAATTGAAAGCCTGAAGTATCTGGTGGGGATAAAAGGGCAGCAGATCTCAGCTCTCCTTCTCCTCACACAATCTCCCTTAGCTGAAGATTGCATGCATAAAGATTTGTTCTCAAATTTCCTGTTCCTTCTCCATTTCAGCTGAAATATTTAATGACTTTTGTCTTGTTCTCCTTTCTATCACTGCTTCCTAGATATTATTCCCAGAACTTCGTAAACACCGTTAAAGAAAATCTAGGAGGAGACTAATTCAGTCATTCTCTACCTGTGCTCTTTGGGACGCTCATTTGACATACCTGTCCATGAACAGCTATTAAAACTTGTCACAGGGTAGGTTAGATTCTTCTTATCTTTATCTTTGGCAGATTCTTCCTCCTCCTTCCACTTCAGCCAGGGATCATAGCAGCCATGGACTTATCACCTCTTCTGAAGGACTTGCCTCTTCCTGGAGGTTAGTTCATTAGTTCATTCAGGTTTCTCTCTGTCCTGATGTAAACAAACAAACAAAAACTGTAATTTTATAGATTATCCAACTTACTTTGGTTGTTAGAGTGAAATAATTGTTCCTGGTAACCTTTTATATTCAAACAGGAGTAAAATGGAATTTAAAGAAGTGGCCTATTTACCATATGTCAAGTACCTGCATATCTAATCCTCATAAGCCTCCCTTAATGTAGATATTATTATTTACATGATTTTTAAAGCATGGAAATTGAGATGTACAAGAGTTAAATGGCTTAGTCAATTTTGCAAAGCTAAAAGCTTTGTGTCTCTCACATGAAACTAAGCCAACAGCCAAAGAATTTTATAATAAATTATGAATTTTTTATCTCAATAGGAATCTGTACATAAGATAAATATTAAAGTAAGCTTTTGTGGAGATAGTACTTACACTGTACCTCTAAAGAGATATTTATCACTATCAATAAACTATTTCATTAATTTTAGACTTCAGGCAACTCATTATGAGAAAAATGTATATTTGATAATATATTAACAGGTGAAACATGCAAAGTGTGTTCTATGCAACAAATATTGCATTAGGTTCTTTAAACATGTCTCTTTCAATCGTCACAGAACCCTTTCAAATAGGAATTCCCATTAAGCCATAAGCCAATAACAACTCCCCTATAACTTTGTCTCAGTCACATAGCTAACCAAGATAAAGAGCTGGAAAGTGATCCTATGTCTGTCTGATTATAAAACTAGCCCTTATTCCACTATTCTAAAATACATTTGGCAAATTCAATGCAAAAAATTCCATGTAAGATAAAGCAGAGATCCACAGTCCTGCTTCTCACTCAAACCCATGTGTTTCTGTGATTGGGCCATTACAGCTATTTTATGACTGTTAGTCAAACTGGGAGGAATGGTTTTTACTTTCTGACAGGAAATTAAAATGTAATGTATATTTTAGCAGAAAGAACACCATGCCCAGATTTGAAGCCATGTGCGTTATCTATAAGCAATGAAACCTTACCCTCTCTAAGCTCAGTTGACTAATCTATAAACTAGATTTAATAATAATACCTCCATCATAGGATGGGTATAAAGAATCAGTGAGGTAACAGTTATGAAGTGCTTAACAGAGCACCAGCCCCTTAAAAGTTAGCAAGTGCAGAAGTAGGGTTCCAAATATAGGCTGTCAGACACCAGTGCCATATTCTTATAATGTTGAAGAATTCTGGAAATAGACCATGCAGAAATCCCCAGATGCTAAGACACGTGGGTGTTGGAGAATTTTACTGACCTCTTTGGGAAGAAATAGTCTTTAAGAATTCAATTGGAACAACAAAAGACCCCGAATAAGTAAAGGAATCCTGAGAAAAAAGAACAAAGCTGGAGGTATCACACTCCCTGATTTCAAAATATACTACAAAGCTATAGTAACCAAAACAGCATGGTACTGGCACAAAAACAGACACACGGATCAATGGAATAGAATTGAAAGCCCAGAAATAAACCCACACATCTATGGACAGCTAATCTTTGACAAAGGAGCCAAGAACATACAATGGAGAAAAGAAAGTCTCTTCAACAAATGCTGTTGGGAAAACTGGACAGCACATGCAAAAAAATGAAAGTAGACCCTTACCTTACACCATACACAAAAATTAACTCCAAATGGGTTAAAGACTTGAATGTAAGACCTGAAACTATGAAACTTCTAGAAGAAAACATAGGCAGTACGCTCTTCGACATCAGTCTTAGCAACATATTTTCAAGCACCATGTCTGACCAGGCAAGAGAAACAATAGAAAAAATAAACAAATGGGACTACATCAAACTAAAAAGCTTCTGCACAGCAAAGGAAACCATTAACAAAATGAAAAGACAACCTAACAATTGGGAGAAGATATTTGCAAACCATACATCTGATAAGAGCTTAATCTCCAAAATACACAAAGAACTCATGCATCTCAACAACACAAAAAATAATAACCCAATTAAAAAATGGGCAAAAAACCTGAACAGGCAATTCTCCAAAGAAGATATACAGATGGCCAACAGACACATGAAAAGATGTTCAAAATCATTAACTATCAGGGAAACGCAAATCAAAACTACAATGAGATATCACCTCACACCCGTCAGAATGGTTATAATTAACAAGACGGGAAACAACATGTGTTGGAGAGGATGTGGAGAGAAGGGAACTCTCACACACTGCTGGTGGGAGTGCAGACTGGTGCAGCCACTATGGAAAACAGTATGGAGATTCCTCAAAAAATCAAGGATAGAACTACCATATGATCCAGCTATTCCACTGCTGGGTATTTACCCAAAAACTTGAAAACACCAGTGCATAAAGATACATGCACCCCTGTGTTCATTGTAGCATTATTCACAATAACCAAGACTTGGAAGCAACCTAAGTGCCCATCAAGGAACGAATGGATAAAGAAGATGTGGTATATACACACAATGGAATACTACTCAGCCATAAGAAACGATGAAATCCAGCCATTTGTGACAACATGGATGGACATTGAGGGTATTATGCAAAGTGAAATAAGTCAGAGGGAGAAGGTCAAATACTGTATCATTTCCTTCATTAAGTACAGATAACAACAACAATAAACAAACATATGGAGACAGAGATTGGATTGGTGATTACCAGAGGGGAATGGGGGAGGGAGGAGGGCGAAAGGGATAATTTGGCACAGGTGTGTGCTGATGGGTTGTCATTAGTATTTGGGTAGTGAAAATGATGTAATCTATGCAGAAATAGAAGTATAATGATGTACACCTGAAATTTATACAATGTTATATACCGGTGTTACTACAGTGAACAAAAAATAAATAAAAAGAAAAAAAAAAAAGAATTCAAGCCTGCAGAACTAGTAAGTTTTACATCCAAGTATTTAAATATAGACTGACTTGAAAATAAATAATATAAATATACTGATGGCAAGAAAGAGTTTATGTAAGGCATGGTATTGTGATGGCCAAAGAGAAACACATTCCATTTGGCACAGTTTTCGTCGTGAAAAGAATAAGGAAATTGGATCAGATGGTCAACACTGTAGAACTTGCTGAAAAACACTTGAGTAAAAAGAGAAAAAGAACTGACCAATTCTTTCAACTTCGTGAGATTTTGACTTTTGATAAATTCTTTAATAACTAAAGGGATTGTAGACACTTGAATCCCACTCCTAAGAGAAAAAACCATCTACAAATCTGAGTTTAAAAAGTTGTTATATATATATATAGTAAGGTCAGTCAAAATTAATCTTTGGAGTCAAACTTTTCTACATTTCAATCCCTAGCTCTAACACACCCTACCTACATGGCATTGGACACATGAGTTCACATCTCTAAACCTCAGGTTCCTTTTTTGTAGAATGAGGATGATGGCAATAACACCCAGGTAAATAGGATAGTGCCATGATAAATGAAACAGGCCACATAAAATGTGATACATGAAAATATCCACTGTAAATGCTTAATTAATGTTAGACTTGATTATCTAAGTAAAGGAGTGCCATCTATAATTTGAGATGAGATACGTATCTGGAAAATGTGTGTGTGTGCCTGTGTGTGATGCATGTGGAATTTGATTTAAAAGCTAGATTATGAACATTAAACATACATTATAAAAAATATTTGTAAACACCTTTGTGTAAATGGGTCAACTTAATATTAAATGATTAAATGATTTATTTTACATGATAGTTTTGAAGTGAATTAACTATTTATCTTAGTTTAGCTTTGCCCTCTTTATATGCATGTAAACATAACCATAGCCTAAATCCACACTTTTGCCGATAGTTATTTGTCAAATATGATTATTATTATAAACATGCATCCTTTTCACATAACTTACCTAAAGGTATATTTATATTCTTGTTTGCCTAAGTCTCCCAGGTTCTAGAAATACATAGTGATTTGTGTAAGAACAGAATCCAGTCATCCTGAATTCTAATTTGGGGGCTATAAAGAAACCAAATTCTGAAAAAGACAAACATTTGGTATTTTTTTATTCTCATGGACTTAAATAATTGCTTCACAGAAATCAAACTTATACTGTAAGTTAACTGAAAAAGAGAAAGCTTATATAAGACAATTATATAAGGAGATCAGCACAGAGTATGACACTAGGTAAGTTCCCATTCCACATTAGCTTTCATTTTTCAGTCCTCAGGTCATATTTTGACGACTTTTAATCAACAGGAAGGAGAATTTCAAGGAATATAGAAAGTATAGACTTGAGAAAGTTATCTCACCACACAGGCTGAATACGTGTCCTTTTCCATCCAGTGTGCTCATGGATTGATTTCTATTGTTGATTTTCCAGAGAGAGAAAACTACAAAAGTAAACAGCAAATGTTATCAGCAATTGTCTTGCTATAAAAGTAGGTTTTAGATGCAAAGAAACAGAAATTTAGACAGAAATTGTATATATAAATCATATATATGTGAAAAAATTATATATATATATATATATATCTTCTCCAGCCCTTGATTGGAAGAATTTTTAAAAATCAGGAATTGCATACACAGTTTTAATCAATCTTACCAGGTTTCAGCTTTTAAAACAGAGTTTTTTTCCATCTGAAAGTTTCTCTTTTGGCTGCTTGATGGCAAAAATCTCAAGCATAGTTGCACTAAGAAGGAAAAACATGAGGCCTATTGGTTGAGTTTACATGATTATATATAAGATACGAATGCCTTGGGTCTCTTATTTGTTGTTTTCACTATTACCAAATAGCAAATATATATTAGGTACCTAATTTACATCTTACAAGAAGAATTGTAAGATCCTAATATTTTTTTTTGGAAAGCTTTCCTGAGATGGAATCTTCATGTACAGTATTGTCTTTCTTACAGAAAGCATATTATAAATATTTATTTGCTTCAATATATGTTTTATTGGTCCTTAAGCTTATCAAGAAAAGAGGTTGTGAAATACCTCCATTTCTGTATTCTTTATTCCCAGAAGACTGTCTTCCATATAAAGTGGTTTCAATAAAGTTTAATGAATATGTGGCCACATTCTAATTTCTATATGTAAAATGAGCATCCACTTGTACTCTCTGCCCTAGTAGCACACACACATACACACTCACACATACAATATATATATTACTATTACTCCACTCTGGCATAGAACAGGTACAATGTTATTTACTGTTTCATTGGATTTCATTGAGATTTGACTCATTAACCTAAAATACTTTGGGTTTTTTGGGTGTAAAGTCAAACTTTAACCCAATTCATAATTATTCAAATATAATATATTACACATGTTTTACTTTAACTCCATGCCCCAAAGGAAGTTCTTGCTTAAAATATTTTCTTTTTTCCTTATAATGAAAATTGTATTAGCTTTCCACTTATAAGTTTTAATACCTCTTTTTCTTCAGACATCTTTGCTTAACTTTCAAAGAATTATATTAATGAGATTTCTTTCAGTAGAACTACAAAGTCTAAGTAGGCTAGTCCAGCCAGAATTGCATGGCTAATGATCAATATCTGAGCAAAAACAACCATTCATCTTTAAAGGTCTGAAATTATACCTTCTTAGGACCAAAAGGGAATTTGTTTTAACTTCAAACCAAATTATTGTTTGTCGGGAGAAATTTATTGCATTTTGAAGCACCGTAAGATAAGCATATTTTGATATAGGCTGCAATTTCTTTTTTGCAAGCCAGTATTTATTTAAGACTATTTTGTTTTCACTGTGCATATTTCTGGCTTTTCCATCCCAAGCTGTTTGCTGTTTTATAGCAAATGAAAATATGTTTGCGGAAATTACATATAAAGCTGTTTATGGTGACTTAAATCTTCTGTGGCTGTTTGTTTTTTTCCCCAAACCTCACAATTGCAGTTCTTTCTCTCTATGTCTCTTTCTCTCTCTCCCTGCTTCTATCCCCTCCCCATCTCTCAACCTCTCCTTTTCTTTCCAAAGAGCCTTTGTATAATTAAAATCCTATATCATATACCTTTGGCCTGTCATTAAATTCAATAGTTTGTCTAGGACACTGTGAGGTAAAGTTCAGCTATTTAATGCTGCTGAGCAGATGATTAAAGAAAGAATAGTTGTATGCCCAAGATCCAAGAACATATATATTTTGCATATAAATGTAAGAAAGTAATTTTTGCATATTATATTAGTTAGAATTTCAGTTTGACTACATATAGAGACTCGATAGTGGCTTAAGCAAAATAGAAGAGCTGTTATTTTCTGAAGGTAAGTTCAAGTGTAAGCAGGTTAGGACTAGTACTGCAGTGCCACAGCGGTCCATGGGCAGGCTGCTTCCAGTTTGCTGTTATGCCATTCCTGGGATGCAGTCCAAGGATGTGGATAGAAGAAAAGGGAAGAAGAGCTTTGACACTACCATTTAAACAATAGCTCCAAAAGTTGCACCTCTCTCTCTTCCCTCTTATATTCTTTTGACTAGAATTAGTTAAAGCACTTACCTGGCTGCAAGGGAGGCATAAAAAGATGATATCTATATTAGATGCCACAAGCCTTCCCAAAATCTAGAGATTCCATTGCTGAAGAGGAGAGGACATAAATTAGCAGTCTTTAGAGATTCATTAGATTACATTCAGGAGGGAATAGAAAGACAGTTTCTATAGAAGGCAAAGAAATAGTGTAGTGACAAAAGCAGATGTGGAGTGGAAAATGGTTTTTAGGCGAGGCTAATGTTCAATATTTTTTATGCTGATGGGACTGATCCATTAGAAAGGGAAAATCTGTTGATGTAAGATAGAAAGAAGGTAATTACAGGAGTAGAGTTCCTAAATGTGTGATATGACATGGAGTGAAACAAGTCAGAGTGAGAAAGCCAAATCCTCTATGATCTCACTTATATGGAATCTAAAAAAAAAACTGAATTCACAGAAATAGAGAACATTAGTGCTGCTGGGGGATGGGGTGGAAGGAGTGGGGGAAATGGATGAAGGTAGTCAAATGGTACAAACTTCCAATTATAAGATGACTAAGTTCTAGAGATATAATGTACAGCATGGTGACTATAGTTAACAATACTGTATTGTATATTTAACAGTTGCTAGGAGAGTAGATCTTAAAAGATTTTACCACACACGAAAATATGTGAGATGTCAGATGATGGATGTGTTAACTAACTTTATTGTGGCAATCATGTCATAATATATACATGTATCTAATCATTACTTTGTACACTTTAAACTTATACAATGTTATATGTCAATTATGTCTCAACCAAGCTGGAAAAAAATAAATTATGTAGACCTTAAATCAGAACAGAAGCAATTCATACTTGCAGTAGGAGGGAAGAAAGCTACAGAACCTTAGTCAATTTGGTGACTGAGGGACATGGTGGTTCTCTTCCTGTTGCTTCTATTTCCTTAGTCAAATAGGAAGCTAGAGCACTAGATAAGACAGACAAATGGAGAGGATTTTTGGCTTGTTGGAAGTTTGAAGTGGGATGAGATGTCAATGTTGTTTTTCACAGAATCAAAGAACCAATTGAATGAGTAACTATAGAATAACTGTGAAAAAAATTCTAGCAACATAAGGTCATAAATTTAACATAGCATGTCAATGTTAGCATATGTCCTGGAAAAATATTCAGCTGCTCAGAGGTAGATATGGAATAGTCACAGGATAAAAAATTATGACGGTTGGAGTTTTGCCAGACAAATTCTTCAAAGGGAAAAAAAAAAACAATAAATGGGTGGTAATGTTTATAATCAAAACCATGTGATGCTTGCTGGGTATGAAAGAAAGTGAAGATGTGAAGGAAGTGATAGACGGGAAAAGTGGTCAAGTCAATGCATTGAAGATTATGAAAGAGTTGAAGAACCATTGAAGTGAGGGTACAGATAGTGTGAGAAGGAAAGTTAGGAGGTAGTGATCAAAATGAGATGTGGATGTTGAGTACAGCAATGGAAATGCATTGTAGAAGTGGGTAAAATCATTGAAAATGAGAAGGTCAAGGTCTTTACAAGCCAGATGTTCGTGAATAATCTATTTGATTGTTAAATTTACCATGAATGATGATAGGAATAAAGAAAGAGCAAGTAAGATGATATCATGTGCTAAAATCTTCAATGGCCAGGAGGAGTAACCAAGATGGCAGCAGATGACTATAGCAAGGAAGAGAAGAAGTTGCTATATTTTGATGGCATTTGCTTCAGAATCTGTGGAGTTTTCTGATGAAGAAAGGGGAAAAAAAATCTAGGAAGTGGCGATGAGAATCAAGGAAAGCACCTACTCAACCTCCAGGGGTCACAGCATTTGAAAAGGCTGCATGTGAAACTATCTCCTCAGAGAACCCTGGCTTTCCATCAGAGCAATACATTGAAGAGATCTTCAGAGAAAAGAATAGGGATCTAGAGAATGTTGCTGATGACAGACCATGAATTATAGAGAGCAGAGTGGAAGGAGTTGGTGCCTAGGATACCTGAGTCAGAGTAAGGGATATAGAAAGCATTGTAGGGATCATGGATGACCTGAAAGGCTTAGCTTTATTGTGGTAACAGAGTCAACAGAGTTGTAGGGTATTATGAAATCAGTGGTAATGGTCACTCAAGGTAAGATGGTAATAAGTTCCATTATAGTCATCAGGAGGTAGGAGGTTGAACTCCTAAGCAGTTTGCTGTGATACAACAAGGGTCACGTATATAGGAAGTGCGGCAATCTCAACAGAAGAAAATATTATTCTTTAGACACCTGTTTAAATTTCTTGGTGCAAAGCAAAGTCTTGGTAAGGGGTGAGCTTATCAGGAGAACATAGGTGACCTGACATATTTAAGATGTATAAGTGTCTACTACATGTTAAGACCATGGCTAGATGATCCTGGAGATATAGATGAATCTTAAAGATCCTCGTAAGATATACATTCTTGGAGCTCTGTGTCATTTTGCTCGCTGTCTGGTGCAGGGTTACTCACTTAATAGATGCTGACTGTATAAACCACTGAAAGCCCCCACTTACTCTTCATTAGGCTACATCTCTTTTAATTCTCACAGTAACTTAATGAGGATGTAATGTAATTAGCCCTATCTATCTTTTATAGATGAAGGAATTGACATTTAAAAAGAAAAAAGAAATCCTTCTCAGGTTATATAGCTGATAGGTGGAAAAGCCTGGATTCAAACTCAGAACATCTGAGTTAAAGCCTGGATTCTATTATTTTTTTCCCTTTCAGTGAGGAATATTGGCCCTAAGCTAATATCCATTGCCAATCTTCCTCTTTTTGCTTGAGGAAGATTGTAGCTGAACTAACTTCTGTGCCAATCTTCCTCTATTTTGTATATGGGACGCCACCACAGTGTAGCTTGATGAGTGGTGTGTAGATCCATGCCTGGGATTCGAATCTGCGAACCCCAGGCCGCCAAAGTGGAGGGCGTGAAATTAACTGCTAAGCTACCCGGCTGGTCCCAAGCCTGTATTCTATAATGAAAAGATGAAAATGATACAGTCCACATTCTTATGGAGAACCTTATGTCATATCTGGAAGAAAGGGAGATAAACTGCCAAACATAGCACATTGTGATACACAAAAGAATCACAGAAGAGATATCATTTGAAATAAATCTTGAAGAATCAGTAAAAATTCTTCAGATGAGAAGGAGAGGAAGAGATCATCCCAAGCAGGGACATTAACATTGGGAAAGCTCAAAGGTGTGACTGAATACAATGAGGTTTTGGAACAATAAGCAAGTTTTGGAACAGGTGATTAAAATCTAGGTGTGTGTGTGCAAGTTCTGGGGGCTTAGAAAGTCTGGATGTAAAAAGTAATGTCTTGTATTTAATTCTAAATAGTTTGGACTTCATCCTGAAGGCATTAAGGAAGTATTAAACACTTTTTTAAACATAAGGGATATATTTAAATTTGTGTTTTAGAATTATCCCATTGGAAAGAGTGTGGACAATAGATTGAAAGAGTTAATGTTGAAGGCAGGGGACAATTGAAATATGTAAAATTGCCTCTTTTGTATGTTATTGCTAAGTGGATATTAATTAAGTCTGAAGCCAAAGCAACTATTATTTTTTTTACATTTCTCAGACAACGTGATTTGATTAACAGTTCTTGCTTCTCAATCTACCAACTAAAATTTAGTGGTTGTAGGGTGTCATAGTAACACGATTGTATACAGATAAAGGTAATCCCAAAATAAGGACTCAATAGGACACAAATGGCACCATAACAAGATTTTAGAAATGCTGTATAATGCAACTGTCATTCAATGTGTGTGTGTGCATGTGTGGGTGTGTGCATGTTGGTGTGAGAGAGAGAGGTGTGAAGAGGCTCAGCAGAATGAGTGAGGGGCATATGCCAGTCTGAGAAAAGGAAAGTTTATGCCACACTGCAGCTTTGCAGCTAATCTGTGATGCTGCTGAGAAACCAGCCTGTGATTCTCCTCTCACTTCAGTAGGAGACATATGCCATATATCACCAAATATTACACCCCAAATGGCAAGACACTGTGAAACAATGGCTCTCGCTTTTTTTTCTTCACTCACATAGCAGTTCATGTGAAAGAGCATTAGTGATGTGAAATGAAAAGGAGTTCAGTATTGCATGAAGGGGGATACAAAATCTAGGGGAATGGAAAACATCTTATGCTGCTCTGAGCTAACTATGTAATATCTAGTACTGGCAGTGATACCATTAATAGTATTCTTTTATTCAACAAATACTAAAAGCATGTTGTGTGCCAGGCACTGTGGATGCAGAGGTGAATAATGTAGAGCTCTGCACTCAAAAACTCTCTAGTATAGGGTACAGAGCCAAGATCCATGTAAAAGAAAATAATAATTGCAATTCAGGGTGATAGTGTCTCTTATAGAGATATGAACAGAGAAACCATGAGAACTTGGTAAAGGAAGTGACTAGTTGTGTTTTGAGACAAAAAGAAACATTGTAGTGACTATGTTGCAGAGACTAAAGTAGGCAATTTGCATATGCTAAATATCAAACTTCAGTTCAAACAGCTATTATTTAGATCTGGATTTCAAACACAGCCTCTAACCCTACGCTACTTTGTTATACCGCACTGCTTCTAATAACTATGGTGTGGTGAGTTACAGGATTATACATGAGGAGGGATGAATGCTGGATAAGAGAAACCCCAGAAGCACATGACTTCCAAGTTCTCCTAGTCTGTGAAGAGGCTTCAGGTAGGGAGAGTAGGTGTAGGACCAATGGTTGGAATTATACTTGGCTTCCTATGAGAAAATACTTTCTAATGGTCAGAACTATCAACAAATTGAAACATCTTTCTCATGTAGAAATAAGTATTCTAGCAACTGAATATATTCAAATGGAGACATGATGACTGGTGAGTCAAAGATGCAATTAGCTTCTAAACTCCCGTCAAATTCTAATATACTGTTTGTCCATGAAAAATGAAAAGGTATATGTGAGAAACATTAAGACAATTTCCAAAGTGGTATTACAGAAGCATAGCAATTTCTAAATGAAAGAAGCCTTAGAACTCACCAAGTTCAACTCTTATCTTTTTTGATCAGATAAAAGATTGAGAAGCAAATAGGCTAAACGATGTGCCGGTGGCCAGCTCTACTCTACTAGCACTATCACGGGCAAGGCTCGGACATATGGAATAGAAGACTGTCAGGAATCCAGACTAAAAAAACATATCCAGAGCTAGAGATATCTGCTGTAGGGAGGCTTGGGATGAGATGTGGGTGTCATAGCAACAGTGAGGATTTCTGGACAGATAGGTTTAGTGGGAAGGCACTTAGTACCTGAGAATTAATTAAAGAAAAGAAGGAAAGGACGATTAAAGGGATACCATATTCTAACTTTAACACGTTTAAAAGTTAGCTAATCCCTACCAAGCCATCCTGACCAAATAGTGTTTATATTTAGAGTTCAGTGTACCAGTGTGAAGGCAGACAAAAGTGATGCCTTAATTTATGTGCCATGCAAAGCTCTTTATTAAAGTGGCCAGCGGGTATTCACATATTAAACAAATGCACGAGGAGCTCCCCGAAAGTCTAATGAATTTCATGGATTTTCTTTAATGTGAAAATGCTCCCAGTCCAAAGCCAGGAATATTCATAGATATAATTGATCATGTGTAGCCCTTAATGTAAACTCGTGATATACATTTGGATGCAAAGCTAAGGACTAGAATGTTTCCATATATTTTTATTTCATTCACTAATTGGATTATGCATTGATTAGGAGAATCCTACTGTAAGTAGAGAAACATTTTAAATCAAATCAAAAATAAATCAAAACAATTTGAACAGCTTCTTAGCAAATAATTTATCAGATTGATTTAATATAATACGCAGTTTATCATTGACTGCTATCTCTTTAACCTTGAACACATTGTTTAACCTCTCTGAATTTTTATTTTCTTCTCAGTAACAGAGATATTTTACTTGCCTAATATTGTTGCTGAAATCAATCAATAAGACACATTTTTATTATTCTTTAATATATTTGTTTACCATTTATTGTGCAGTTGAATAAATACCACATTTTGGAACAGACATTTAGGACATAAAAATGAATAATACACATGTTACCTGAATAAATGACCTCAGCACAATGTAGGAGCTATTGAGCCCTCAAAAGATTTTAGCTATATGGTTCATATAATCATTTTTGAGTAAATATTTGAGTAAATATTTGTAGATTATAAATCTACAATGACAATCATCTTATTATAAGAATGATTCTTCAGTTATTATGAAATATTAGATATCAGGAAAGTGAGAGGTCAGTAACTGATGATTAAATTTTATATACTGCTTTACCGTTCATGAGTACTGTCACTTACATTATTACATTTGCTATCTTGTAAGGTTAATGATAGGGTATTATCATATTTCCTATTGTTTAGACAAAGAAACTTATGCTCAGAGAAACCAAATGGGTATTCAACATCGCCTAGCTAATAAGATGCAGACTTTAGGTTACATGAATTCAAAATCCAGTGGCTACTGGCTAATCCAGGCTGTCTCCATGTAAACTGTGCTATGCTCAAAGAAGGCTTCACATAAGAAGTGGAATTTAAGTGTCTGTGATTTGGCAAGGGATGGGGGATAGAATATTACATTATTCCAGCTTATGTAATAACTTGAAATGATAACTAAATAGTAACTATTTCTGATGTGATGTAATTTTGGTTGTGTGTTGTCCATTTGTCTTGAGAACTAAGTAAAGTTTTGCCATTATAGTGTCTTCTACCCATCTCTCCTTAATTATCCTCAAGGGAGTGATTGCGTAATTGGAGATGATAAAACGTTTGCTTTAATTTTACTCATTTGAGGTAATCAAATCTGGCACCAAATGCTTTTGTATGTCTGTCTGTAATTATTCCCACCACAGAAGATCTCCATTTCTCTCCATCTCTTCTTGTTAAGACCATTAAGGTGTTAAGTGCAAAGTTACTGCTTGATGGAACAAGGCTCCAGACTGTCTGAGCTGAGAGAAACCAGCACTGTGACTTAGTTGTCACAAGATACTGTTGATCAAACACTAGGTAACTTGGGACAGTATTAGATTAAAGAAAAAAAAGTCAATAAAGGAAAAATAGTGAGTACTTCAGAAAGGACATTCCAGTACAAAGTTTCCACAAAGTTGTTGATATTTTCTTCAACGTTTTAGAGTGCCATAATTTTGAAAAAGTTTATAAGAAAAAGAAAAAGGAGTAGAAACACTTTCTCAGGACCTATGAATGAAACAGTTTAAGTTATTTGTGTTTCCTTTTAGAAAGGAAACCTCTCACTTAAAAGTGCACATGTAAAAAAAAGAGTTTGTACATTTCAACACATTGGGTTGATATTAAAATTTTAATCTATTACTAAAAACCTTCAAAATATTAATTGAAAAATATCTTGTTAGAAACAGTAACATTACACATAAATTTACATTAGTTTTTAAACAGTCTTTATTTGATAAATTTTATTTTTTGTAGTTCTCTTGGAATTCAGAGGTCTTCATGTTTTCAGTAGAAAACCTCTTTTACTTAACTTGTAATATTTTTAGAAAACAAATTATATTTATCTGTTTCCTTGTTGTTTGCAATTCAGAGGAAACACTTTGATTCTACCCAGAGAGCGGTTTGAGGACTCTATTTTGGGGCTTTTCTTTGGTGGATATAAAGCTTCAGATTTTTCACACCCTTACACTTTCTACCCAAGAAAGAAGTCATCCCAGACAAGAGCTCTGTAGAGAATTTGAGATGTGCTGGATAGAGAAACTTTTAAATTCCTCCCAAAGGCTTTGCTTTCATAAGAAAATCCTATAATTTGAAAAGACAAGCCTTTTACTCTTAGACAGCTCCTTGTGACCAGGAACAATATTGGTATCAAGAACTTATTAGAAAGAGACTAAACCATTTGGGGATAAATCAACTGTTGTGATGAAGTTCAGCCTTTTTCCTTGGGCTCAGCTCTAAAAGATGAATTGAAAAAAAAAAAAAGTGAAGAGAAGTGAAACCTAGATCTAGGTTAACTAAGATTTAACTTCTGAACCCACAATCTATAAAACTCCAAAACTCGGTAATTTCTTACAATTTCTCATATTTACTTTCCCATGGATCTTCTTTAGAACTGTGTTTACAAGTGTTAATCAGGTTCCTTCACAACTCTCTGATCAGAATTAAGCCTATTACCCAATTTATACCATAAATTTTTTTGTACCTAGCACATCATGAGAACTATACTTTACAGAAGTTTGAAAGGATCATGGAGAGGCACCAAATCAACAAATCAAGCCTCTAGGATCTTGTTGGCTTCCACTCTCTCATCACAGTTCCTCATCTCTTTCTTTGGTTTGTCCCCTGATAAGAAAAAGCTCTTCTTTTTCTACTTGATCAAGGAATTCAGGTCCCCTGCCAGTTTAGGACCCAAACCAGCAATGCATACTGAAGAACAAAGGACTTTCAATTAAATAGTCTTTACCAGAGCTTCACAAATGTCTTCCCATTTATGTGTTCAGTATTATGAGGTCAACCAAGAAGGTACTGGGAGGCTAATTTGAATGGCTTGAAGCCTCCAACCACCAGAGCACTGAGCGGACCAGCTTTCCAGCATGGCTGTAAGTCTTTTCAGGTTCAGCAGTGGGCCCAGGCATATTGTGTGTTCAGATTTAGACTACAGTCTCCACAGGAGACTGGTGTGTTTATAGAAGAAGGAGTAAGACAAGGACAATGGCCTCATCTGCATAGTTGAAGAACATGTTAGGAATTATTAGGGCATATGACCGGGAAAAAAAATCAACGATTACAGAATTTTGGAGCTGAAATAAGGACATATTACAAATATCCTAATTACTCCTAAATTTGCATCTCCAATTCAGTCTTCTCTCCCAGACTCCAACTTCCTGCTATATGGCTCCACTTAGATTTCCTCATATTTTTTAAACTCAACTGATACTAAACTGATATCATCATCTTCCTCACAAAAGTACTTTTCCTACAATGTTTCCTGACTATAGAGAATGATGACATTCAGATGCACAGGCCAGGAATCAGAGCTGCTGTTTCTCCCTCGTCACTCTAAAACATCCAGTAAGTATTAAGCTTGTTCTATTCTTCTATAGGTTTCTTTAATTCCTCCTCTTGTATCCATTACTTTTCCAGAAACCAGTACAAGCTATAACTGGCTCTCACCCCAACTACTACCACAATCCTTATTTGGGCTCTCTCCATCTAGTCTCTTTATATCATTTTCCACAATACAGTCAGTTATCATTATAAAAAAGAAATGTGATCATGCCATCCACAGACTGAACATTTTCAGTGACTTCTCATTGCTCTAACATAAAGTTCAAAATCATTTGTATGGTTTACAAAGCCCTCCAAAATCTTGTTTCTGACTAACACCTCAGCCAATTTTCCCTACATTTACTACCATTTAGCTCTGTTGGACTTTTATTCACTTTCTCAAATATGCCACAATCTCTTACTTCTGACAAAGAATGATGAAACCAATATTCAATATCTGGAGGAATAAAAAAAAAAACTAGATGTTTTGCTTTCTTTAGTAAGGGAGAGCTATGCTGCTCAGGCATAGCTTCTCTGAGCAGAGCAGATTGCCCATATTATATAGGGTTTTAGGGATGGGTAGAGTTCAGGCATTGGTGGATTTTCAGAGACCTATATTGGACGTAATTTGTTGTTTGGATTTTCAAGGACATATATTGTAAATATTTAAATACTTGGGTGGAGGTATTTTTGATTGGTTGGTACATAGAAGAATATTTATTGGAGTATTTTTATTTCTGATTGGCTGACTATTAATTGTGAGGAACTATCACTGTAAGAACATGTTTACTGAGGTGAGTTGTCCTCATTGATTGATTGAAAGAGTTTAAAACATGTTCCTGGTGGGGATTTGTTATTGTGGCTATAGAAAAATTAGTCTTTTCCAGGAGTGTGGGGACTTGTTTTACTCTCATCTGCCCACTACTTATCCTAATTTGCTGAGCATCTGTTTGTCTTTAGGATTCTGCTTACTTGTCACTTCCTCAAGGATGGTTTTCCCAATATACCGATGAAGTTTCCCTGCTAAACATCACCATTTCATCCTACCCATCCTGTTCCTAATACATCCTATTGTTAACTACTAGTTCTCTTTCTATCTTGCCTTCTATAATATAATCTCCATGATGAAAGGAGCCATAACTTTCTTGTTTATCAATGTATATTTCTGCTTATCTATAGGAAATAGAGGTTGAAAAATGCCTACAATTAGCATACAATTATGCCTCAGGTCACAGACTGTAAGAGACAGAGCCCTCTTTTAATCCCACATCTGACACCAAAACCAGTGCTCCTTCCACCATATGCCAGGTGCCTCCTACAAGAGATATTAAGAAGGAAATGACAGGAATCCTAGAAACCTTGTTTAAAAGGTCACCCTTGGGGCCAGCCCAGTGGTGTAGCAGTTAAGTTCGTGAGCTCCACTTCGGCTGCCCGGGGTTCATGGGTTCAGATCCTGGGTGCAGACCTACACCGCACATCAAGCTATGCTGTGGTGGCATCTCAATACAAAATAGGGGAAGACTGGCACAAATGTTAGCTCAGGGCCAATCTTCCTCAAGCAAAAAGAGGAAGATTGGCAACAGATGTTAGCTCAGGGCCAATCTTCCTCACCAACAAAAAAAGTCGTCCTCATTTTTCTACTGAAGCTTGGGTAATTTTTCTTAATACTGTAACAAACCTTCTTCAGAGCAGAAGAAAAGGACTCCATATAAAACTTTTAACAGGGAGTAGCCACTATATCTCTCTGATATACTGTTCCATTAAATTATTATCACATTATTATACCAACAATGAGCTATGCCAGGGAGTGATGGAATGCCAACCAGTTTCTACAAACAAGAAATATGTACTTATATTCTGAGAAAGAAGTCAGTCAAGCAGAGACTTTTTAAATAACCGGCAATGCACAAACTCTCACTGAAAGCTGACTGATAGCCTTGCGATATAATTTAGAGAGTACTGTGTATATATTTTCATCTTTATTATTTTCATTTTTGGTAGGGGAACTTAGGTCTAAAAGATGTAATTGCATTGTTTGTTATTTGAACATCTACTAAGCATTCTCATCTACTACCACTAATACTGATAACTAAGTAAAGGCTCTGTCCAGGGTGGGCTTGTTTTGATCAATTATGACTTTGTTTTCCTTCTTGTAAATACAGAATTCTATTTTATTTTATTTATAGGGAACAGCTAAATAATTAATCTAGAACTGCTCAAAACCCCTTACTTCTCTGAATATTTCTGGTCTCAGGACGTAAGCTTCAGCTTCTACACAATACAGGTTCTGATATATTAAGGCTCAAGTTGAGGTACATAGACAGAAACTTGCAAAATAGCCCAAGAAGTTTTCCCCAAAGAAATCAGTCCTTGCAGAAAAGAGAACCAAGAAGATAAGCTTAGAATAAAAGCAATTTTGCTATTGAAGGGAAAGAGAATTTATTTTTTTGAGATGGAGGTTTTGGGTACAGTGTGCAAAAACTGCAAAGTTATATGATAAAAATAGTTTGTGTTCTCAAAGCCCCAATTTCATCCAATGCTAGGTCATTTTAAGGAAATTATTTTTATATTAAAATAACATAAACATGTTGAAAAGCATGCAATATCTTATAAATGTTTGCGTAAAGACGTGCTTTCACACATCTCTGCTATGTCACCTGGCCGGAGCCCTTTGGGCAACACTGGAATATGGATTCATGTTTGCTCTTCTTCTTCTTTTTTTCTTTGTTCCTCCAGCCCATCTTCCTTATGACCTTAATTTTTAAGTGGAAAGAGCTGTATTTCTGAAGTCTCAAAGAGACCAGAGACACAGGAAAATATTTTGTTAGAGTGGGAATGCGTAGAGTTTTTGCCGATAAGGACTGTTAGAATGTATTGGAACACATTTTGAAAATATTTGGTACTGAACAACAAAAAGATACTACCACAGACACCGGAAATGAAAGAAAGCAGTTCACTAGTGGTTGTTAAAAGAATAACAGATGTCAATAACAGCCAGACACATTTTTGGCCACGGTGAATGAGACACCCCTTAAGAATTTTCTGAACTGATTGCAGAGAGATCTTGAGCTTCCCCAAATCTGTAATTAAGGATAAAGTCAGAGCAAAACTTCTCATTTCTTAAGCTTTATTGAGGGATAATTGACACTTAAAATTGTAAGATATTTAAAGTGTACATTATGGAGATTTGGTATATGTATACATTGTGAAAGGATTCCCCCATCTAGTTAATTAACACATTCATCACCTGATATATTTACCTCTTTTTTTGGGGGGTAAGAACATTTAAGTTCTGCTCTTAGTAAATTTCTATTTTACAATACAGTGTTATAGACTGTAGTCACCATGTTTTACATTGGATCCTCAGATCTTGTTCTTCTTATAACTGGAAGTCTGTACACTTTTACCAACCTCTCCCTATTTCCCCCACCCTCCAGCCTCTGGCAATCACTTTTCTGCTCTCTGTTTCTGAGTCTGACTTATTTCTAGAGCAAAACTTCTGTTTTAAAGTTTTCTTAGGTTAATATGTCCGGAGGGGTAAAAGGAGTGTTATACATATAGATTGAAGAATGTGAAATTTCCATTTTGTAGGAAACTATGAACACAGCAGTGTGACCAGTGCTAAGTTAGATACAGGCACTTGGTTCTACGGAAACATAAATGTCGATGGATGTTTAATTCAGATTGGTGAGATCATGGAATTCTCAAAAAAGGACATCAGTTGAGTTTGAAAGAATATGTGTCAGATATTTGAAAGAGGAAGGATGCTCCAAGCCAAGAGAATAATATTTGAGAAATTATGGATGCCTAAAAGAATGTGAAATATTTGGGGAATTACACATAGTTTAGCATGATGACTAGTGATTGTGAAAGATTAGCAAAGAATGAAAATAGTAAGGAAGGGGTATTAGCTCTTTATGACTGCATAACAAATTAACCCTAAACTTAGTGGTTTAAAACAACAGACATTTAGGGCCGGCCCCGTGGCTTAGCAGTTAAGTGCGCGCGCTCCACTCCTGGCGGCCCGGGTTCAGATCCCGGGCGCGTACCGACGCACCGCTTCTCCGGCCATGCTGAGGTCACGTCCCACATACAGCAACTAGAAGGATGTGCAACTATGACATACAACTATCTACTGGGGCTTTGGGGAAAAAAAAAGGAGGAGGATTGGCAATAGATGTTAGCTCAGAGCCAGTCTTCCTCAGCAAAAAGAGGAGGATTAGCATAGATGTTAGCTCAGGGCTGATCTCCCTCACAAAAAAAAACAAAACAGACATTTATTATATCATGGTTTCTGAGGATCTGGAATCTGGGAACAGCTTAACTGGGTGATTTTGGCTTAAGGTTTCTCATAAGGTTGCAATGAAGCTACATCATTTGCAGCTTGGACTGGGGCTGAAGGATTCACTTCCAAGAAGACTCCCTCTGTCACCTGGCTGCTAGCTGGAGTCCTCACTTCCTTACTAGCTGTAGGCTGGGTGTCTCAGTTTCTCACCATGTGGTCCTTTCCAAAGGGCTAAGAGTAAGAAAGAAAGAGCCCCAGATGAAAGCATGGAAATTTCAGTCTTTTATACCCTAATCCCAGAAGTGACTTTCCATCATTTCTTCTGTATTCACAAAGACCAATCCAGCTACTATGTGGAAGAGGAAAAAATGAGGGTATGAATTGCAGGAACTGAGGATCATTGGAAGTCGTCTTGGAGGCTACCTATCACAGAAGGTAAGAGTCAATAAAATAAAGGAAATAAAGGACAATTTTAAAGTAAGGTATATGTAAATTACTAGTTTGAAAATAAACAGCTTCTACCAAATTTGCCTTACACATTTGCTTTCCCATTTTCAGCCCAACCAAAACATACCTTTGACTTTCATATCTCAAATTCACACCTAGAAAATTTTGTAATATGAATAGATCAATTTCATAATAAGAATTAATGAAACAATGAGGAAAATAAATAATTTTCTTCAATGCTATCATTTAGTTGAACTGTGACAAACTGCTTTTATTTCTATTGAAATATGAAGCTTAAATGGCCAATGACTTTGTAGTACATTGGTATGAAGACATCAAAGTCCACGTGTGGACTGATTTCTCCAAGATGTCACAACTTATGAACTAGCTACGTTGAGAATACAATTCCATCTCCAATCTTCACCTATTCCTCTGCTGCCTCTCACTGCCTTCTTCATAGCTATATATTGCAGTATTATCCAGCTGAATCTGCATATTTCTCCTAGTCTATAGCTGTACTTTCTAATACAGTAGCCACTACCTACCTGTGATTATTTAAATTAATTACTATTAAATAAAAATATAAAATATTAAAAATTCAGTCTCTTAGTTGTACCAGGTACAATTCAAGTGTTCAATCGCCACATACAAATAAAAGTGACCATATTAGACAGCAACTACATAGAACATTTTCATCATCACCAAAACTTTTATAGAATAGCACTGGTCTGTAGTATAGCTCAGATTTTGTTTTCCCTATGAGATATGATTATGGGCTAGATACTGTGATTCACCCAATCCAAACATTATTTTTCCCCCTTATTCGTAAATATCTGTGATATAGGTTAGTCTGTGGCATTTAACAGTTAATTAATTTTGAAAGGGCACAATGAAAATTTTAATTGGTTGTTCCACATCCTTTACAAAGATATCTACAACTATCTAATTAAATATCTATCAGAGAACAATTAATTAATTAGGCCACAGATGTAGGGAAACTCCTCATCAGTCACAGGCCTCTGTTCCACTCTGTGTTGTTTTTTTTTTTAGGTGAAAAACCTATTTACTAAGACAAATTAAATACGATATTTTCCTTAGTCCAGACTCATATATGTTACCTAAGCTTTTGTAAAAAGCCACCTATTTGGTCTCCCTGCTTTCATTCCACCATTCACCCTCACCACTATCGGTTTCTTCTTTCTAAACACTAATCTAATCAAATTCCTCCCTTTTTTTTTTTTTTTAATTTTTGTTTATTGTAGTAAAGTTGGTTTATAACATTGTATAAATTTCAGGTATACATAGTTATACTTCTATTTCTGCATAGATTACATCACATTCACCACTCAAATACCGATTACAACCCATCACCATACACATGTGCCGAATTATCCCTTTCGCCCTCCTCCCTCCCCCCTTCCCCTCTGGTAACCACCAATCCAATCTCTGTCTCTACATGTTTGTTTATTATTGTTATTATCTACTACTTAATGAAGGAAATAATACGGTATTTGACCTTCTCCCTCTGACTTATTTCGCTTTGCATAATACCCTCCATGTCCATCCATGTTGTCACAAATGGCTGGATTTCATCGTTTCTTGTGGCTGAGTAGTATTCCATTGTGTATATATACCACATCTTCTTTATCCATTCGTCCCTTGATGGGCACTTAGGTTGCTTCCAAGTCTTGGTTATTGTGAATAATGCTGCAATGAACACAGGGGTGCATGTATCTTTATGCACTGGTGTTTTCAAGTTCTTTGGATAAATACCCAGCAGTGGGATAGCTGGATCATATGGTAGTTCTATCCTTGATTTTTTGAGGAATCTCCATACTGTTTTCCATAGTGGCTGCACCAGTCTGCACTCCCACCAGCAGTGTATGAGAGTTTCCTTCTCTCTACATCTTCTCCAACACATGTTGTTTCCTGTCTTGTTAATTATAGCCATTCTGACAGGCGTGAGGTGATATCTCATTGTAGTTTTGATTTGCGTTTCCCTGATAGTTAATGATTTTGAACATCTTTTCATGTGTCTGTTGGCCATCTGTATATCTTCTTTGGAGAAATGTCTGTTCAGGTCTTTTGCCCATTTTTTAATTGGGTTGTTAGTTTTTTTGTTGTTGAGATGCATGAGTTCTTTCTATATTTTGGAGATTAAGCCCTTATCCAATGTACGGTTTGCAAATATCTTCTCCCAATTGTTAGGTTGTCTTTTCCTTTTGTTGATGGTTTCCTTTGCTGTGCAGAAGCTTTTTAGTTTGATGTAGTCCCATTTGTTTATTTTTTCTATTGTTTCTCTTGCTCGGTCAGACATGGTGCTTGAAAATATGTTTTCAAGACCAATGTCAAAGAGCATACAGCCTATGTTTTCTTCTAGAAGTTTCATAGTTTCAGGTCTTACGTTCAAGTCTTTAATCCATTTGGAGTTAAATTGTGTCTGTGGTGTAATGTAAGGGTCTACTTTCATTTTTTTGTATGTGGCTATCCAGTTTTCCCAACAGCATTTGTTGAAGAGACTTTCTTTTCTCCATTGTGTGTTCTTGGCTCCTTTGTCAAAGATTAGCTGTCTATAGATGTGTGGGTTTATTTCTGGGCTTTCGATTCTATTCCATTGATTTGTGTATCTGTTTTTGTGCCAGTACCATGCTGTTTTTGTTACTATAGCTTTGTAGTATATTTTGAAACCAGGGAGTGTGATACCTCCAGCTTTGTTCTTTTTCCTCAGGATTCCTTTAGCTATTCAGGGTCTTTTGTTGTTCCATATAAATTTTAGGATTCTTTATTCTATTTCTGTGAAAAATGTTGTTGGAACATTGATAGGGATTGCATTGAATCTATAGATTGCTTTAGGAAGTATGGACATCTTAACTATGTTAATTCTTCCAATTCAAGAGCATGGAATATCTTTCCATTTCTTTGTGTCTTCTTCAATTTCTTTCAGCAATGTTTTATAGTTTTCAGTGTACAGATCTTTCACCTCTTTGGTTAAGTTTATTCCTAGGTATTTTATTGTTTTTGTTGCAATTGTAAATGGGATAGTATTCTTAATTTCTCTTTCTGCTAGTTCGTCGTTAGTGTATAGAAATGCAACTGATTTTTGTATGTTGATTTTGTATCCTGCAACTTTACCATATTCGTTTATTACTTCTAACAGTTTTTTGGATGATTCTTTAGGGTTTTCTATATATAAAATCATATCATCAGCAAATAGTGACAGTTTCGCTTCTTCCTTTCCAATTCGGATCCCTTTTACTTCTTTTTCTTGCCTGATTGCTCTGGCTAGGACTTCCAGTACTATGTTAAATAGGAGTGGTGACAGTGGGCATCCTTGTCTGGTTCCTGTTCTTAGAGGAAGGGGTTTCAGTTTTTCACCAATGAGGATGATATTAGCTGTGGGTTTTTCATATATGGCCTTTATTATGTTGAGGTACTTTCCTTCTATACCCATTTTATTCAGAGTTTTTATCATAAATGGATGCTGTGTCTTGTCAAATAGTTTCTCTGCAGCTATTGAGATGATCATGTGATTTTTGTTCTTCACTTTATTAATGTGGTGTATTATGTTGATTGACTTGCAAATGTTGAACCATCCCTGCATCCCTGGAATAAATCCCACTTGATCGTGGTGTATAATCTTTTTAACCTATTGTTGTATGCGATTTGCTAGTATTTTGTTGAGGATTTTTGCATTGATGTTCATCAGTGATATTGGCCTGTAATTTTCTTTTTTTGTGTTGTCCTTGTCTGTTTTTGGTATCAGGGTAATGTTGGCTTCATAGAATGAGTTAGGGAGCTTCCCCCCCTCCTCAATTTTTTGGAAGAGTTTGAGAAGGATAGGTATTAAGTCTTCTTTGAATGTTTGGTAGAATTCAGCAGGCAAGTCGTCTGGTCCTGGACTTTTATTTTGGGGGAGGTTTTTGATTACTGTTTTGATCTCCTTACTGGTGATTGGTCTATTCAAATTCTCTACTTCTTCTTGATCCAGTTTTGGAAGGTTGTATGATTCTAAGAATTTATCCATTTCTTCCAGATTGTCGAATTGGTTGGCATATAGTTTTTCATACTATTCTCTTATAATCTTTTGTATTTCTGAAGTGTCTGTTGTAACTTCTCCTCTTTCATTTCTGATTTTACTTACTTGTGCCTTCTCTCTTTTGTTCTTGGTGAGTCTAGCTAAAGGTTTGTCAATTTTGTTGATCTTTTCAAAGAACCAGCTCTTGGTTTTATTAATTTTTTCTATTATTTTTTTAGTCTCTATTTCATTTATTTCTGCTCTGATTTTTATTATTTCCCTTCTTCTACTGATTTTGGGCTTTGTTTGTTCTTCTTTTTCCAGTTCCTTTAGGTGCATTGTTAGATTGTTTATTTGAGATTTTTCTGTTTGTTGAGATAGGCCTGTATTGCTATAAACTTCCCTCTCAGAACCGCTTTCGCTGTATCCCATAAATTCTGGCATGTCGCATTTTCATTTTCATTTGTCTCCAGATATTTTTTGATTTCTTCTTTGATTTCTTCCTTGACCCAGTCGTTATTCAGTAGCATTTTGTTTAATCTCCACGATTTGTGGCTTTTCTGATTTTCTTTCTATAGTTGATTTCCAGTTTCATACCGTTGTGGTCAGAAAAGATGCTTGGTATCATTTCAATCTTCTTAAATTTATGGAGACTTGTTTTGTGGCCTAATATGTGATCAATCCTGGAGAATGTTCCATGTGCATTTGAGAAGAACGTGTGTTCTTCGGTTTTCGGATGGAATGCTCTGTATATATCTACTAGGTCCATCTGTTCTAGTGTATCATTTAAGGCCAATGTTTCCTTATTGTACTTCTGTTTGGATGATCTATCCATTGGTGTAAGTGGAGTGTTGAAGTCCCCTACTATTATTGTTTTACTGTCTATTTCTCTTTTTATGTCTGTTAATAATTGCTTTATATATTTAGGTGCACCTACATTGGGTGCGTAGATATTTACAAGTGTTATATCCTCTTGTTGGATTGTTCCCTTGATCATTATGTAATGCCCTTCTTTGTCTCTTGTTACAGTTTTTGTTTCAAAGTCTATTTTGTCTGATGAGTACTGCTACCCCAGCTTTCTTTTCATTGCCATTTGCATGGAGTATCTTTTTCCATCCCTTCACTTTCAGTTTGTGAGTGTCTTTAGGTCTGAAGTGTGTCTCTTGTATGCAGCATATATATGGGTTTGTTGCTTTATCCAATCAGCCACGCTATGCCTTTTAATTGGAGGATTTAGTCCATCGATGTTTAAAGTAGCCATTGATAAGTATGTACTTACTGCCATATTTTAACTTTTTTTTTTTCTCAGTGTTTTAGTAGTCCTTCTCTGTTCCTTTCTTCTTCTATACAGAATTGATGGTCTCTTTAGTTTGACCTCTGTCTGAAATCTCTACTCTTTAACTCCCCTCCTCCCTCATTTTATATTTTTGATACGTATCTAACATCTTTTTTGTGCATTTGTATCCATTACCCTCTTATCACGGAAATAGATAATTTTTCCTATTTGTGGTCTTTTCTTTTCCCCTTAAATCACTCCCTTTAACATTTCTTGTAGCACTGGTTTCTTGGTGACAAACTCCTTTAATTTTTGCTTATCTGGGAAATTTTTGATCTCTCCTTCCATTTTGAATGATAACCTTGTTGGGTAGAGTATTCTTGGCTGTAAGTTTTTTCCTTTTAGCACTTTAAATATATCGTGCCACTCTCTTCTAGCCTGTAAGGTTTCTGCTGAGAAGTCAGCTGATAGCCTTATGGGGCTTCCTTTGTATGTAACTTGTCTTTCTCTTGCGGCTTTTAGGATTCTCTCTTTATCTTTAATTCTGGACATTTTGATTATGATGTGTCTTGGTGTGGGCCTCTTTGGGTTTATCTTGTTTGGGGCTCTCTGTGCTTCCTGTACCTGGATGTCTGCTTCCTTCCTTAGGTTAGGGAAGTTTCCATCTATTATTTCTTAAAATAGATTCTCTGCCCCTTTGTCTCGCTCTTCTCCTTCCGGGACACCTATAACATGGATGTTAGTGAGCTTGATGTTGTCCCAGAGGTCCCTTAGACGGTGCTCACTCTTTTTAATTCTTTTCTCTTTTACTTGTTCAGCTTGGGTAATTTCTTCTAGTCTTTCATCCAGCTTGCAGATCTGTTCTTCTGTATCCTCTACTCTGCTTTTGAATCCCTCTAGTGAATTTTTCATTTCCGCTATCATGTTCTTCATTTCTGATTGGTTCTTTTTTATATCTTCCATTTCTTTGTTGACATTCTCACTGAGTTCATCTATTCTTCTCCCCAGATCAGTGAGCATCCTTAACACTCTTAGTTTGAACTCTCTGTCAGGTAGGTTGCTCATTTCTGTTTCACTTAGTTCCTTTTCTGGGGTTTTGTCCTGTTCCTTTACTTGGAATGTATTCCTTTGCCTCCTCATTTTGCCTCTTTCCCTGTGCTTGTGTCTACGTATTACGTAGGTCAGCTATGTCTCCTGCTCTTGGATAGGTGACCTTATACAAGTGATGCCTTAAGAGTCCTGCAGTGTGCTTCCCTCAGTTCTCAACGTTCCAGTTGTGACCCCTATGTGGGCTACGTGTGTCCTTCTGTTCTTCTGTGGCCTGTTTGCTCTCCCTGTAGGTGCCCAGGGAGGCCGAGTTATGCTCCTGGCCAGCTGTTGTAATGCTCAGCTGCTTGTAGTTGTTGTGGGCCCTTCAGTCTCTTTATCAGGTGTGGGGAGCCCCAGCACAGTTGGCTGCAAGTTCTAATACCACATTTGTGTTGCAGTATTTCTTTTAAGTGAGTAGGCCCCCAGCATGGCAGGTTGTTAGGCTCAGGGCCTTACAATTGCTATAAGCCTCCAGCCTTTAGGTCTCTTGTCAGCTCTCTGAGGATTGCAGCTGGGTGGGGCTGGCCTCAGGCACAGGAGCACCCAATTGTTTCAGGCTTTGGAAGGTGGGGCAAACCTCCTATGTGGGTCTTTGAGAAGTACAAGTCTTCTGCAGCTGACAAGCCCTGCCTCCCACAGGCCCACACACACAGTCAACACAGTCCTGCCCCATGTGCGTGCCCCGACATCCTGAAGCAGACCCAATCTCTCCACTGCAGGAGCCCCACACACTCCACCATCGCCCCACACTCTCCACCAGCTCCTTGTGCACGCCCTGCCCCACTAAAGTGGGCTCAGTTGCCAGGCTGCAGAGAATCCAGTCACCAATCTATGCAGGCCCACAAGTTGCCTGTGGGCTTGTTGTTAGGTGGGGCCAGTCTCTAGTGTGGGATGCCTGCCCTGGCTGAGCTGGATTAAATCGGTGCTCTAGTGGGTGGGGCAGACCCTGGGCTAGCAGGCCCCAGGGAGAACTCCAATGGCTTCTGTGTCAGCACGCCCACACTGGGCCACAACAATGGCCGCCGCCAATGTCCCAGTCCCTGGAGAGGTCTCACCTCTCACTGAGATGCACTCAGGGCCTATCAGGTGGGTCTCTTTTCACCAAAGCACTGTGCACCTTTCTCTCTGGTGATTTTCGGTTGCTTTCTGAAACGGTTGAGTTTGCGCGTGGGCCCTTTAAGAGCCGGTTTTAATCTCTTTGTGAACCAGCTTTTCTGGGGGTACTCCCCAATGTTTTAGTAGCAGGCAAAGTCAGATTCTGCCACTCGTCTCGGTTTTGCTGGGTCCACAAAGTGCCCCCAGTGGGGGCACTCCCCGGCTCAGGGCCCCGCTCCTCCAGGGAGGGCTGCAGACCTGTGGGCTGCTCCCGGCCGGCGGTGAGGCGCTGTGGCTTGTGAAGGCGGCGTTTTTCCTCTCCAGAAGGGAGTTTCTGCCTCTTCCACCTTAGTTAGGATCATCCGTTGTTGAAGGAGTTCCTCTTATCCAGTTTTCAGTTGTCTAACAGGGGTAATTTTTCCACGAGCCGTTGTAAATTGGCTGTGTCCGTGGGAGGAGGTGAGTTCAGAGTCTGCTTACACCACCATCTTCCCTCCCTTTCTTAAAGACATTTTTAATCCTTGATAAATTCCAATTCTTTAACGTACTACACTAAGGCCTGCATAATCTGAAATCAACCCACTTTTTATAAACTCATTATAAACACACCTTCAAACTCATTATTCTTAGTTTTTCTCCATTTCCTAAACTCATAAAACCCTTTCTTTCTTTCAAGGCCTTGCGTATGTTATTTTTTCCCTCCATTCTCTTCTTTTAAACTCCTGTATATCCTTAATGCTCAGCTCAAATATCCCCTATGTAGACTTTTTAGGGCAAAATTAATAAGCTGTCCTTTGTGCTCCCATAGCTCTAAAGCATACACCAAGAAATAATTACAGCACTTTCTAACTTGTTTCAAAACGTCTGTATCCCCTGCCAGTTTGTAAGCTTTTAAATGACTGGGGCTATGTCTTAATAATTATAGATAGCATGCATGACAGTGCCAGCCATCAAACATAGTTTGAGAGTGAATGAATGGATGGATAGATGGTTGCATGCATGAGTGAATGAATGAATGAATGAACGGATACATGAATGTTTGCAAAAAAAGCAATCTGGGAGAAATTATCCGAGGTTTTTCATGCCTCTTTCTGGCTGTTCTTAGCAGTGAACATCAAATGGAATTTCTTCTGCCCACATTTTTCAGTGAACAGCACTTACCTCAAACTTCATGGTTGCAATCATGATTTCTTGGAATAAATGTCTTAAAAATATGATTGAACCTCACTGATACAGCTAAATGAATGCAACTGGCCATCTGGTTGATGTTGGCCAAATTGGCTCTTCCCAATAAATTTTGAACTGAAATTAAGACATCCCATCTTTGGTCTTGCTGTTCTTTTGAAAAAAGAAGATACATCATCAAATGAAGCTAGAATTGGTTTTTATTACAAGTAATCAAAATAGTCCCAAATAATATTGCATCCACTTAAATAGGTCCATTTAAACAGATGAAGCACTACCATAAAAAGCTTCTACTGGTACTTTAATTAAAAGATCCTCAAGAACAGTCTATAAGATAGCCTCCGTATTGTTTTACATCAACAATCTCAAATTCAATCTCCTATCTTACATTTTCTTCTTTTAAAGCTACATTATTTCTGTCTAATTATTTCCCTACATTATTTCTGTACAATCTTCCATCTCTTGGTGACTTCCTTATCCCCAGCCCTTTGTGTAAGAGATCTAAAACTCTATTCAAGGACCTTATCTACTCATCTTGTATTATTTAACAATTCATGCTTTTTATTTATATCTATGTATGTGTCTGATATACCATTGTAATATTAATCATCCAAAAGTGATGAATTATTATAATGTCATGTATTTAACAATAATCATATATTGCCTGCCTGAACATGCTTTGCTAATATTCTTTGAACCTGCTGCTGCACTGGTCAAGATTCAATTTATAAAATAATATTGCTTGGAAATTTTTTATGAGTTCATTTTGGCCTGTCAAATCCCCCAAAATACCAGCAGAGTTCATTTTAATTTAATGAACATTTATTGAGGGATTATTATTTGTTAGTCCCTCTGTTAGCTGTCTTTTTACGAGTAGGTCAAAATTTAAAAGAGAGATGTATATACAAATAGGCAATTGGAATAAAGTCTGTCACAAAGGTATGTAACAGGCGGATCAATCAGCATGAACAAAAACATCAAGTTATATAATGATATGATTAATGAGAACTATGATCATTCTCTATAACCTGGGAATATGTGGCAAGATAGATAATGGCAGAAGATACTGGACAGGTAGGCAAATGTACAATTTATGAAGGTGCTGGGCTTTATCCTGTAGGTAACGGGTATTAATTAAAGCATTATCAGTAGTACTATAGACTAAATGTTTGTGTCCCCCTAAACTTCATACATTAAATCCTAACATTCAATGTGTTGGTATTTGGATGTGGGGCCTTTCAGAGGTGATTAGGTCATGAAGGTGGAACCCTCATGAGTGGAATTAGTGCCCTTATAAAAGGACCCCAGAAAGATTCATCACCCTTTCCACCACGTAAGGATGCAGCAAAAGAACAGCAAAAGGAACCAGGAAGCAGGGCCTCACCAGACATGGAAACTGCCAGCACTTTTATCTTGGACTTCCCAGCCTCCAGAATTGTGAGAAATAAATCTCTGTTGTTTATGAGCCACCCAATCCATCATACTCTCTTATAGCAGCTTGAATGGACTAAGACAAGTTGAAATACTATATCATCAGATATGTTTTTATTGACATTTTTGCTACATAAGTAATATTGTTTTGTTTAAAAATTACAGAGATCTGATACTTAATAAGTGAAATATTCTGTAATTCCACTCTTCAGATATGACCACTGGTTGAGAGTTTAGTGTCAATAGTCACCATTTCCCTATATATATAAATATATAATGAAAATATTGAATCTTGGTGCATATCCACTTTGGCGATTTGCTTTTGTCAATTAACATATTATACAAAATATAGAATGTCAGTATAAACCGCTCAGCATTCCTTTGTAACAGCTGCAAAGTATGTATTTCATTGTTTGTATGCAGCATAATTTATTTAAGCAGCTCCTTTTAGTAAACATTTAAATTGTTCCTGTGGATTTATTCAAATGATACTGAAGCACAAAACTCCCTATGTGTATCTGTTCTGTTTGCATTTTTTTCTTTAGGATAAATTCTTGAAATTCTGAGTCAAAGGCAGGCTACCGCATTGAATGATTCCAGAAGACACCATTCTCATCATGATCTATGGGAAGGATGTCTTTGAAGTTGTGTAGCGCATAACCTCCAACTTCACAACTCACACTTTTAAACGCCGTATTATACTGTCCCTTGGTATGTCTCAGACGCCGGTCTAAGTTCTCACGTGCAAAAACTCGTTTACTCCTAACAACGACCCCATGAAGTAGATATTTTATCTCCATTTTACATATGAGAAAAATGGATGCTTACAGAGGTTAACTGATTTGTATGTGGTCATATAAACCTTCAGTGAATGTCATGTGAACTCGGGCAGATAAATACAGTGGAATATCAATTTTGGAAAATCAGGGACTACAAAAGGGGCTTCAAAAGCTAGGGTTAGAGTGCTTCTCTAAATGCAAAAAAGTCAACAATGAGTCTGCAAAAAGTTATTGTAAAGAAAAAAAAACCTTCTGATAAAATTCCCTTCTGCGACTCCCCTGAATTCACCGGATCAGAGAAGTGGAATGGAACTCCCGGGCCAACAGTGGAAGCTGTAAATCTGGGGCTTGTGTCATGGCGTTAAATCATAGTGTCAGAAATAAGGATCTAAAGCCCGTGAGTGGTATAAATAACTGGAAAGAGATTACAGTCTAAAACGGGCTGCATACATATTTAAAAAATGCTGTGTATACCGCTTGGGAAAATATATGATGCTAAATCTAATAGCCCCATCTTGCTTCCTAGCTCTTGAGCAGTAATTTAAAGCTCCAGCATTTTGAAAGAGGAATAAAATGACTATGAATATCATGAACACATGCAAAGTTAAAATACACTAATGACTGCCATGGTATAAACGAAAGGCCATCTCTTAGAGCTGTGTTATTCTTTAGTCTGTAATAAATGATATTTGTTAAATTAAATGAACAAGATAGTCCTGCAGTTCTCAGGTTTTAAGAATGAAGTTGTTGTTCTTGTGTGTGTTTCTATTCCCTTTCTACCTTTTTTGGGGGGGTAGGGGGCATGGAGGATGCCTTCCAAGTTCATTTCAGGCTCAAATGGATTATATAAATACAGATCCACATAGACTTTTAAAAAAATTTTACCGTATAAAAAAGTAGATTAATCTTACTGGTGGGATATTTTCCCATAACATCATCATATTTTATTATGGAGAAAAAAATACAAGTTTTAATTAGTTATTTTTGGCATAAAAATGATAAAGATGCCCTTTTCAATATTTAAAAAAATTGTCAAAATCATGAGGTATTAATTTCGTCTTGCTTATTGGTATTCATTCAAGATCTCTGAAAGCATATTTTTAAGAGAAATAGAAAGAAATCTGATCAGTAAGAAGATTCATTTTAAAGGTTCTTTATTTCTTATGTGAAATATAACGTTTTTATCAGCAGTTGAATTGTAGATGTTCTTGGTTGATAAATTACAAGCTTCTAAATATCACCTTTAAACATTCAAAAATTATTTAGTTTTTTTTTTTATCATAAATAAGTTTATTGCTGAGTACTTGGGGGAAAATTAAATAAGGAGGGAGAGCTCTGAAACTTCCTAAAACATCACTTACCTAGTATATTTCCTTTGTTAAGAATTTTAAATGGTTCCTTTGTATTTGTCAAACTACACTCAGGATACTTACTGCATCATTGGACGACTCTCACACAAATATGTAAACCTTTTCAAGAAACTAGAAGAAATTGAAATGTGGGCGTATATTGGATTTCAGCTAGTAGAGGGAAGTGGATAATTTATGTCAGTCAGGCCAGAGGATAGGTATATGTGTAGAACTCTATTCACCTGAAATGCAGTATAAATGGTTGAGAAGAGATACATATGGGAAGCAAAATCTTAACCCAGATCTTTTCTTCCACTATACCACACTTGCCTTCTCTACTGTTGGTTCCAATTGTATTACAACAATGGGTCATTTCTCAGTACTTCTCTGAAAATCAACCCCTATTGAATCAGTTAGGATACTAGAAAGAAACAGGTGGCACACTCAAAAAAATTAATTTAAAAGGTTTAAAGATAGAACTGTTCACAAAAATGTGAAGAGAAATAATGAATTCAACAAGGAGTGGTTAGGGCCGGCTCCGTGGCTTAGCGGTTAAGTGTGCGCGCTCTGATGCTGGCGGCCCGGGTTCGGATCCCGGGAGCGCCCCGAGGCACCACTTCTCCATCCAACGTGAGGCCGAGTCCCACGTACAGCAACTAGAAGGATGTGAACCTATGACATACAACTATCTACTGGGGCTTTGGGGGGAAAAAACTGAATAAATAAAATCTTTAAAAAAAAAAAAAAAAAAAAAAAAAAAAACAAGGAGTGGTTAAGCGTTCAGGCACTAGCTACATTAGGGTCCCATTGTCACCCACTTGGATGACCAAAAGGACAGTGGAAAGGAACAGAGTTTCTGCAATATGATGATAGCTGTGGCCATAAAAGTGTAAGCATCTGATAGGAACTATGGCCATAGGTAGAGATATAGTTACTGTCTTTGTAAAGTCATTGCTCCCCCATGATCTTGTAGGGAGAGACTGGGGGAAATAGATATCTTAATCTCTCTCCCCTCCCAACCTCTGATTTTCTGCTCTTGCCTCCCTGAGCCAAACCAAAATAAGAGCAGTCTTTAGAATAGTGAAGAATGCACAATGAGATATCACCTCACACCCAATGGCCATCATCCAAAAGATAAGAGATTAACAAGTGCCAGTGCCGATGTGGAGATAAGGGAAGTCTTGTGCACTGTTGGTGGGAATGTAAACTGGTGCAGCCACTATGGAAAACAGTATGGAGATTCCTCAAAAAGTTTAAAATTGAACTACCATATGATCCAGCAATTCCATTCTGGGCTACATATCTGAAGAGAAATGAAATCACTATCACAGAGAGATATCTGCACTTTCATGTTCATTGCAGCATTATTTACAATAGCCAAGACATGTAAACAACCTGTCAATGGATGAATGGATAAAGAAAACATGATATATATATATACATATATACACACACACAGAATGAATACTATTTATTCAGCCATAAAAAAGAAGGAAACTCTGCCATTTGTGAAAACATGGATAGACCCTGAGAGCATTATGCTAAGTGAAATAAATCAGACCGAGAAAGACAAATACCGTATGATCTCACTTATATGTGGAACCTAAAAGAACCAAACTCGTAGAAACAGAGATCAGATTAGTGCTGCCAGATGCAGGGGGTGGGAGGTAGAGGAATTAGATGAAGGTAGCCAAAAGGTACAAACTTGCAGTTATAAGATAAATAAGTTCTGGGGATGTAATGTATAGCATAATAACTACAGTTAATAATACTTATTGTATATTTGAAAGTTGCCAAGAGAGTAAATTTTAAAAGTTCTTATCACAAGGAAAATATAATTTGTAACTATGTGAGGTGATGGATGTTAACTAAACTTATTGTGGTAAGCATTTCTCAATACATATATATATATCAAATTATTATGTTGTACACCTTAAACTTATACAATGTTATATGTCAACTACATCTCAATAAAACTGGGAGTAAAAAGTATGGGGAAGAATGGAACTGAAGTAACAGATCCATTTTGCCACTCAACATCCATTCTTGTAGTTTTAGATAGGAACAAAAAACCAATAACCCTGTGTCACCACCAAGAGGAAACAGAGAGTCCTATTAGCCAATGTATCATTGTAGAGTGATCAGTTCAATTGTACTACACGGAATTTTCATTGTAAAACTAGCCACCATCTGTGCTCTACATGTAAGGAAGTAGGAGAGAAGATAGTGTGTGGGGATGGAATGGAGTCGGGACAATAAACCTGGCTTAGGGTTTCTGCTTTTGTAGCTTGTTACAAGAATTAGGCTGATAATCATAGATCCTTATTCCACTTACTTTTCTCTGTTCCTCTTATGCTTTGCTGGAACTTAGCTGGTAAGAGGTATTTAACCTGATGGGATAAACTTCATATCCTCAGGCTCGAAGTCCTTTGTGGTGTTTTCTTTATTGAATTGCAGTATTTCATGCTCCATCATTTTTGGATATGGGAGTACCAAGATGTGCACCAGTGATCCTATGATTCCAGGCATAGCTCTCATTCCGCCATTGTGGATCAACCATCAACTTTCCCTTGCACAATAGGATTCATTCCTCCTTTGGGTACTAGGACCTATGAAGCCAATGAGCCCAAGATTTTAAGAACCGGAAGCGAAACTTCCTTAAGTGAGTATGTGTTGTTGAAAGGCCTCTGGGTGTCAGTGGTTCTGGGTAATATCCCAATGCTGCCCTACTACTTGGATGGCACTGGCAAGTTTCAACATATCGCTGGATCTCAGCTTTTCCATCTATAAACCAGAATATAATTTTGAAGATCTTTTCTATCTCAAAGATTCATTCTATAATTGTAATACTAGTTAATTTTAATCACAGACATCTAAACATATTAGGCCTTTCAAGAGGAAAAGTAAGGAAGCACAAAACAGTACTAATAATGATATCAGCTAATATTCATAGGGTATTTATTTTGTGCACAGAACCATGCAAAATTCTTTGCTTGTATTATCTTAATTCTCAAACAATCCTTTTGCATAAGTACTACTTTTATCAGATTTTATTTTGTTAAACCAGCCTAAGGTACTCAGTTAAAATTTAAATTCAGACAATGAAATCTAGTAATCAACCACAAGATCTTTTAGAACTAAAATGAATTACCTGCTCTAGGCCAGAAGGTAGGAAAGAACTGATGACTCAGCAGTCTTTGTGTCCATTGAGACATACAAAATGTTATTACAAATAGTAAACTGTTCAATCATATTAAAAGAATCAAATGAGAAATGAGTCTGGCTTTTTTTTTTTTTTTTTTTAACTGATCTAGTCTCTTTTTTTCTAGCTACCTATTGCAAAGGAAGTAATATATGGCAGGGCATTTCCCTGTGGTGTATTTCATATCACATACAGCAATTCTATACAAGAGTGATCATTAGCTCCATTTTACATAGAAACAACTGAAACTTACAGAAGATTAATAACTTGTCCTAGTTTCTACATCTACTAAATGCTGGATGCAGAGTTCTCCCTGAAGTCTAATCTAACCTCAGAGCCTGTATTCATCAGCACTGGACTTTCTTGCATTCTTGGACAGTATCTACTATTGATCTATCATTGGAGGGAAGGTAAGCTATGCCTTTGTAAATTCAGAACTTACCTTCAAGCAGGGTTGGGTGATTCCTGCAAACAAATCCATGCTGGACTTATTATGTCAGACCTCTTCCTTATCAACATCTACATTTAAGTATTACACACAGTCATGGTGGTGATTTGATCACTACCTCTAAAATATCCCTAAATGCCTTTATTTTCCAGTGATCTAAAAGGATGACAATCCAGATTGAAGGTTGCACAAATGTTTTTTATATAGCTGGTACCAACCCACAGAAACTTCCCCATGCTTTTGAAGTAAATATGGCTACTGTCTTTTCAGTGGAATGCCATTTACAAATCTTGTAAATTTTGGCATAACAGCTTAGTACTTATGTGCAAGGTCATGGGCTATTGGCTTGGCCATTCACTGATTGCACAACTTAGTCAGAGTACTTAAACTCTGTACTTCATTTTCTCCTCTCCATCTGTAAGATGTGGGCGATGACTGTACCTACCTGACAAGATCTTTTAATACCAAATAGATCCATTCATGTGAATTGCTTAGCACAGTGCCTGGCATGTAGTAGATGCTATTTGAGTGATTACTCTTGCTACCTGTGAAGTATTTCATTTTTCATACGTGGAAACTGAGGCACGAAGACACTAAACAACTTCTTCAAGGTCACAAATCTTAGGGTTAATGACTTAACAAAATATCAAGTCTTCTGACTATTGCTTGAGTGCAATTTCATCCCCCCTAATTTCTAAACCTTTCAGGAATTGCATGCAGACATGGCTTCAGAGTGCAATATAGTTAATACTTTACTCAGAAAAGAGCATCTTGTAGACTCACTCATTCACAAGACTCAGAGATCACACAAATACTTCTCAGGCTTCAGTACATACAGGGAACTTCAAATAATTTGCAGTCCACATCTTTGTTTCCTAGTTAAGATGTCTAAGTGATTTCTTATCCCCAAACCTTCTGATATGGTAATACATTAGGGTAGATTTCCAAATGAATTTTCATAGATATAATTACCTACAAACACAGATGACATATTTTCCGCTTTCCTACCTGATTTACAAATCAAAACTTCAGCTTCGACTTGAGCTTCAACTCAACTTGCAAATCAAAGATGTAATTTAACCTTTCAAATATTATCTTTTATTCTTAAAGAAAAGAGAAAACTTTATAAAAATCAGTTTTAAATTACCTCATTATTAAATTTCATTAAGCTTTTGCAACAGAATATTTTTAGTGTGATTGCTTGGCTGAGCAGTTCAATGGGTATGCTCTGCCTGCAAATGTGGAAGATTAATGAGAACACAATATTATGCAAATCAGTTAAAAAATTCAGCAAGTCAGCAAGGTCTTTTGAGTGCAATGACACACTGACCTACTCTTCGAACTGACCCATCTCCTCCTGATTCCCATGGAAATGACGAAAGGATTCAGAGAACCAAGGACAATTTGAATTCACTTGAGAAATGTGTTTTTTTTAATAAATGGTGCTAGGACAGTTGGTTAACCATTATTTAAATAAAAAATGTTTGATCCCTACCTCATACCATAAAACAATAAATTCCAAATGTACTTAAGAGTTAAATTATTTAATAAAACAATAAAGAAGAAAATTAAAGAAAATATGTATTGATGTGGGCATTTCTGATCTTTAAAGGAAAAAAATAAATCACGAAGAAAATTGAAAAATAAATTACCAAATAAAATGTAAAGCTTTTGTTAGCCAATAAAATACTGCAAATAAAATTTAAAGATAACCATATAAATACAACATACACACACACAAATGTCTCTAAATATATGACAAAATTTAATATCAGTTAAAATAAAACAAACAAAAAAATATGCCCCCAACAAAAACATATAAAGACATCAAGGAAATGGGGCAAAGGAGGAAAAGAAATAAAAATGATCAATAGGCATATGAAAAAGTTCGACTTCATTAGTACCAAATGAATACAATTTAAAGCACAATTTAATTTTCTCAATTAAAATATTGAGAAATATTTTCACCTATCATGATTTTAAGTGGAATAAAGACAGTGTAAAAATGGAACTACACTTTGTTACTATATTTGGAAAATGATAACGGTGTGATCTCAAGGTGGTAATATTATTGGTGATTTTAATTTTTAATACAAATTTGTATTTAAAGATAATTGACAGATTTTTAATAATCAGAAAAAAACATATGTTATTAAAAATTTTTATATAAATAACACTGTTTTCTCTAAGGCCAAATGCATGTTTTCATGGTGATCTTGATGATCACCAAGATTCATACACATCTCAAACTGACAACTTGAGGAGCCATTGGTAAGCACATATTCTGTGTAGGGCACTTAGGTAGGAAAATGCTTAGTCCATGTGGATACGGAGCTGACACTTTCTGTCACAGAACTTTGAAGCACTTTGCATATCATGGACAATTTGGATATATTACTAATTTAATAATTGCACCAGCTCTGCTGGCAAGGTCTTGTCAAAGCATCATTCAGAAGACAACAAGAAATGGAAAATGCTTTACCGGCAGCAATCCAAGGAGAAAGGGGTGGGGCCGCGCTTCAGGGCTATCTCTAGCTACTTCCAGAAGAAATGTTTTTATAAGGCTTCTAAAAGCTTACCACACCTGAGCCCCTCTGGGAGCATCTAGCTCTAGAACTCACATTTGACCAGGACGTTCTCTACAGGACATATTAACTTGGGCTGTACGAGTTGAGAACCAACTCAAGCCAACCTCTTTCAGGAAACTCTCCTGGTCACCCCATCTCTCTGTTGGTTTAAGTGCTAATCCTCTGGGCTCACTGGGCAAATTGTTTCCTTTTCTACCCTGGCACATACCACATCATCTTGTTAATCACTTATCTTTTTTTGACTAGGAAATGGTTACCACCTTGAGTGCAAGGTTATGTCATTGTCTTATTTATCTTTATATATTCAACATATATAACAGTGTGAGGTCTGTAGTGTTGAATTATCGTTTATTCTTCCAAGAATCATTCCAAACATTAAAGAAAGTGCAAAAGCGTTTGTCTAGAAACCAGAGCTGCCTTAAGGGCATAATATATATTTGGGTAAACAGTGAGCCAGACTTTCTTTTCAGAGTTCTCGACTTTTTTTTTTAACTTGTTTAAATCTATATTCTTGAATACAGTTTAAGATCTCAAAGACTTTACTTCAGATTTATTGATTGTAACTAATAGGTGGTCAATTATGGGATAGTCTAATCAAAAGCATTGTGCACAGAGGCACCTAATAATTGTATTTATAAGGGGATTGGGAAGACTGAGTGATGAGAATACTATAAGATGGAAACATTACCAAGTTAACAAATAAAAAAGTAAATATGTGCTATATTAGATGGAAATATATGCTGGGAGAAAAATAAAACAGGAAAGGAGGATAGCAGTGTGACAAGCAGAGGGTGGCTTGTTTGTTTGGTTTTATTAGGTTTTTATTAGATTTATTACTATGAGGTGTATCAGGGAATGCTCTACTGATACCTCGGCATTTGAACAGAAAACTGAGGGAGTGAAAGAGCAGTCAAAGAGATATTCAGTAGATGTTCCAGAATGAGAGTCCTTGCACCTGATGCACTTGAAAAATCTTCTGTCTTTTTAAGAATAGGGGCATTTCAGTACTTTAAAAGCCTTCTTAAAGTGAAAGGCTATTTTTGCTCATTTCCTCAGGGCCTAGGTCCCATAAGCCTTGTGTCAGTAATGAGCCTCAACTCTCAGCACATTCATGGTCTTAGTTACTTATTTTGGTTCTGAGCTACATGTGGCATCTTCCTAGTGTATCAGCCCTAAGCATCACTTCTGGGAGGCCATTCAGGGCAAGGGGCAAAGTACCTTACCCTTAGCACTACCTGAGAGCCATCTGCAGGAAACAGCATCTCATGTTCTCGTTTGTACTCCAACTTCTATCCAGAACTTGGCCTGAACCAGGTGGCCTATTTCTGGACTTTGCCTCTGGACGAAGCTTGTCAGAGGAGTAAAACTGTGAATTGTGGAGTCAAGCAGACCTGAAGCTGGAGCTCATTTTCATCATTGGTTGTATGTGATTTCAGGCAGTGATTAAACCTCCCTGGACCCTGATTTTCTTTAGCTGATAGTAATGATTATGATATTCACTTTTAGAGCTTCAAAATCCTCTGGAAAACTGGTGAAAGAGTAGATTGGTTGGCCCATTCTTTAGAGTTTCTGATTCAGTAGGTCTGGGGGTGGAGTCCAATAATTTGCATTTATAACAATCTGCTAGATTCTGCTGCTGCTGGTGCTCAGGGGACCACACTTTGAAAACCACCCATAAAAGTTTATGAATAGTAAAGTAGGTAACATATTTACTCTTACTATGCACCATTCACAGTTCTATAGACTTTATACAAGTAAAGTGCCTATTAAAGTGGCTTTCCTCCTGCCGCTAATACTAGGCTGTAATGACTCAGCATCCACGTTTTTGACGTCAGCTTGGGCCCTGAGTCCAGCTTCTTTACAGCCTTGGTAGTGCTCACAACTCAAAGGGATCACAGAGCACTAAATTGGAAGGTGGATTGGTTACTCGAGCCTCTGAACTGTAATAGCCTGGCTCCTAGGGTTCTTGTTAATGCTTTTATATTTCTTGGCCTTCAATTGTCATATTTGTTTTCCTTATAATATAGATGTTTTTATAAATAGACTTGGCTCCTAATGAAATTACCTTTCCTAAAGGACAGCAAGCCACACACTTATGCATATTTATTACTTTTTCAAGCAGCTTGCATAGTTTTATATTAAATTGCTAATTGTTATTAATCACCTTGGCATTTCTGGGTAGAGCATTAATCTTGGCAGAGTCATTTCGTTATTTTGAGAGGAGCCTCATTTGCCTCCCATCAGAAAGAATTTCTTTCTTGAGGGCTATTCATAAATGTGTCATCTATTGTAAATCACCACTTATGGGGACGAAATCCAACATCTGGAGGAACATTGATAAGGTCAAAAATGTCAGGGCTAATTTCAACCCCCTTATATTTAGATCAATCATTCTATTCCCATGCAGCACCACTATAAGAAAGACAGTCGTTAAAAGGGAGTAAAGTATTTCAATACTAGAGAAATAAACAGGCATCAATGCTATCAATAATAATAAGAATAATGCTAAAGGCACTGACTCTTAATATATGCCTGACAATATGGTCAGCGATTTACAAGCACAATCACTTTTAATCTTTACAATATCTTAATGAACTGGGTATGACTATTAATCCCATTTAACAGATGAGGAAACTGAGATTTAGAGTAAACAAGCTGTTCAGGATGGATCAACTGATAAATGAAAAGGCTGGAACTTGAATCCAGGTCAGCTTGATGACAAAATCTGATTTATTAACCACAAATAAGACATGGTGTCTGTTTTTGTAAAAATTTAGAGTTTCAATAAAGGAGGTGATGGACACATATGGTAAAGTGCAAGGCTGATTATAAAATTGATATAGTGTTAAAAAAATAAAGAACAATTGAAACCAAGAGTGAGAGAATAATTGATTACATGAGAAAAATCTAGGAAAAACTAGGATTTGAGCAAGACAGTTGGATGTAGTTCTTAGAGCACGTGTTTTGTCACAACCTTGTTTAGCCCTTACTTGCTAATTGCCTTAGAAATGGTACTTAACTTTGCCCTAATTTCCTTGTTTAAAAATGTGCATGAATGATGTTATATAGTGTGTGGTGAGGATTAGATTATATCAGATAAAATAATGTTTTTAAAACAATAGCCGATATATCATGAGAGTTGTGTAAAGAGTAGCTATTATTTGAAGAGGCTTACAAATGATGGAATAAATTTAATAGACAGATGGCAGTGAGGAAATTCCAGGAGGGTATAGCTTAAACAACATGATCAAGGTGAAGACTACCACGCATGTTTGAGAATAGTTGCCCAGAGTGAAGGGAGCCTAGAGTGCCATGGGGTATATGGAAGGAGGTATGTGGAAAGAAAGACAGTGAAGGAACTTGTATGCCAAGTACGAGGACTTGAATTTTATTCTGCATTTAAAAGTGAACAATTAAAGATTTCCTAGGAATTATGTGTCGTGACTAGAGCTCTACTATCAGAATGTGGGGCTTAATGTAATGCATAGATTGGTGCGGAGGAAACTCAGGGAGAGAAATTAGTTAGGCTACTACTCCAGTAATATATTACAAGAGAGAGGAGACTAAGTCATCAATGAAATTGATGTAGGAGCAGAAAGCCTGGAAGAAGCGCTGGAATATTTAGTGAACTAATTCGATATGAAACATTGGGTATAGGAAAAAGTCAAAGATGACTGAGATTTGGTATCTGAATACTGAGCTTTAACTAGAGAAGAACATAGAATGGAACTGTGTTCACATAGCTTCTTTAATGGAATAGTGATAACATTTTAGAATAACTTCTATTGAATGCTCACAATGTACCAGTTCTTCATACACTTCATCCTATTTTCTGCTTACAAAAACCTGGCAAAGATGATATTACTTTTCTCATTTTAGATACTAGAAAACTGAGTGGTATAATAATTTTCTCGAGAATACACAATAGTGAAGTCTGAGTGTAGTCTAGAATTACTTGATCATAAAGGCCAACCCTCGTTCTATTGTTCCACTGCACATCTCAAAGAATAAAGTGCAGCATTTTACAGGTAAGTGGTTCCCTACAGGTCTGAGTGAATGTGTCGAGGAGACAATCCTGAGGACAAAAAACGTGAGCTGTAATTTTTTATGGTCTTTCAAGTTAAGGATCTCCAAAAGCATAATTGGCATAATTTTAATAATAACCCTTATATGGATATATTACTTAAGAATAAAAAGACTGCTTACATTTATAATCTCAATGCATTCTTATGCTACTCCTGTAAGGTAAGCAAGGGAGGTACTATTATTAATATTTTCCATGTGATGACAATGCAGCTTGCAGACAGATGACATCCAAGGTCAGGCATTCAGAAAGTGGTAATGCTGGATCCAGACACCAGTCTCCAAACCACTTCCAGCGCTGTTTCCTGTAACTCAAATAGTTGTAAGTAAAAGATAGTAACTTATCCTGCCACTAAAAAATGGCTCTAAAAGAATTAAACTCAGAAAGCATAAATATGTTTGTAAATACCATTTTAACAGTAGGTTGAAAGAAGGGTATGGTTTAAGACATTTTTCCTTTCTGCATTGCATCAATCAGACTTCCACACAAAACATTCTTGATGTGAAGAGTGGTATTCACTTCATTATAAAAATACCTACCTTGGGGAGATTTCTGCTTCCAATCAAGACGAGGTAACAAGATTGGATTTTTACACCTGCTTGCAACAACAAAAATATTTTAAAAACCCTGGACATTAAACAGAGAAGGATAATAATATCTGAGAAACAGAAAGAAATGATATGAGCCCTATGATTGTACCAGCTTAATGGCTTGAGATAATTTTCAGGCTGCAGAGTAGGGAAAGGGAACTCAGGTACAGCCCAGACCCTGAGTTGAGGAGATGGGAGTGAGAGAGTGACATCACAAGATAGAGTACAAAAGGAAAAAGCTGCACAGAGAGAGAATCTAGACATCTTAGAGGGTAACTCTTAAGAATTCAGTTGAGAATTGGTTAGTGCATAGGTTGTGAGAAAAATACACAAAGCTGGGGGAAAATCATCCAAAGGATTAACAGGAGCAGTAACTGGCACTGACAGAGCACCAGGAATAGTACCAGTTCCCACCAGATCCATTAAGCACTGAGTGGAGACCACAAAAGGGCCTTGGCTCAGTAGTAGGGAATAAGTAGCCATAAAATTAGCACTGTTCCAGTCTTACCTAAAAAATTGTAATACCAAGATGTAAAAAGATAAAACTACATATAAGTTAATCAACTGTGTTCCAGAACAAAACTCAAGAATATTTGTGTGAATACAAAAAAATATCCAGCACCAAAAAGGTGGAAATATTTGACATCCAATTAAAAATTACCAGTCATGCAAATAAACAGGAAAACACAATGCTTCACAAGTAACTAAATCAATCAGATCTGACGCAGCTATTAGAATTAAGAGACAGCGGCATTCAAAGTGATTTATAATTATATTCCACATGTTCAACAAGTTAGGAGACATGAAAGATAAAAATGACTAAAATTGAATTTCTGGTGGTGAAAACTACTGTCTGAGATATAAAATTGTATGTATATGATTAATAGCAGATTAAATACTGCAGAAGAAAAGATTAGTGAACTTGAAGACATAGCGATAAAACTATCTAAAATAAAACAGAGAAAAGGGAATAATGAAAGCAAATGAGCAGAGTATCACTTAGCTGTGGGACAATACCAAGTAGCCTAACGTGTATGTAATTAGAGTCCTTGAGGGGAGTGCAAAGAGATATTTGAAGTAATTATGGCCAAAAATTTTAAACTAATCAATGCAAAAAGCTCAATGAACCCCAAGCACAAGAAGTATTAAGAAAAATGACACCAATCTCCATCACAATCAAATTGATCAAAACCAGGATGAAAAGAAAAACTTTAAAAAGAGCTAGGGAAAAAGAGGAACCAAGATAAGGATGACAGCATATTTTCTTGTCAGAAACAATGGAAGTGAGAGACAGTGAAACAACATCTTTATGAAGTCCTGAAAGGACAAAAGAAAAACACAAAGAAACAGTAAATCTGGAATTATACACCCAGCAAAACTGTAGTTCCAAAATGAAGGTGAAATAAAATCTTCTTTAGATATACAAAAAATGAAAAAATTTATCACCAGGACACCCACAATATAAGAAATATTAAAGCAAGTCTTTCAGGCAGAAAATAATGATACCAGATGGAAATACGAAAGTATGCCAAGGAAAAAAGTGCACTGGTAATGGTAACTACATGGATAAACTGAAAAGATTTCCTTCTTATTTAAAAGTTTTAAGTGATACATATCTATTTAAACAAAAATAAAAACAAAGTGGCATGGAGGTTTATAAAACATGTAAAAGTAAAATGTATGACAATAATAAAACAAAGATCAGGAGGTTAGAAGTCAAAGAATATTATTGTAAGGCCCTTATACTATATGTGAAGTAGTATAATTTCACTGGAAGGTATACTGTGATAAGTTAAAGATGTATACTATAAACCTTAAAGCATCTACTAAAACAATAAGCAATTATAGCTAGTAAGCAAACATCCAAAACATTAATGCATTTAATAATAGAGCTTCAAAAAGCATAAATCAAGAACTGATAGAATTGCAAAGGAATATAGAAAAATCCACAATTTTAGACAGAAATTTAAATAACTCTCACTAGAACAAATAGACAGAAAATCAGCAAGAATATTAAAGATTGGGACACTATCAGTCAACTTACCTAATTGACATTTAAACAAAATAACATTCAATGACGACAGAAAACACATTATTTTAGGTGCATGGAGGCATGTAGAATATTTACCAAGATAGATAATATCCCAGGCTATAAAACAGTCTCAATAAATATAAGATGATTCAAGTCAGGAAAAATCATGTTATCTGGCCACGATGGAATTAAGTTAGTACTCAATAATGGACAGAAGTCTAGAAAACCTTCTAGTGTTTGGAAACTTAATAAAACTTGTTTCTGTAACTAATGGATCAAAGAAAAAGTAAATAGGGAAATAGGAAAGTGTTTTAAACTAAATAAAAATTAAAACATTCATATCGTAATTTGTGGGAGGTGCTAAGGTGGTACTTACAGCAGCACACATCTACATCAAAAAAGAAGAAAAATTTCAAATAAATGACCTCAGCCTCAAAAAACAAGTAAAGAAGTCCAATTAAACCCCAAGTAAATAGTGGAGAAGAAAAAATAAAGATCAGAGCAGAAATCAATGAAATATAAAACAGAAAAAGTTAATTAAATACAAAGCTTCTAATTCATGAGACCTATAAAATTGTTTAAACTCTAGTAAGACTAATAAAGAAAAGAAAGAAATGAAGCAAATTACTAAAATCAAGAAAGAAAGAAGAGACATCACTATATATATGAATATATTAAAAAATAAAGGAAAACTGCATAAAACTTTACACCAATAATTTCAACAACCCAGATGAAATGGGCAAATTCCTTGAAAGATTCAACCTATTAAAGCTCACTCAAAAAGAAGCATGTAACAAGAAAAGTTCAACATCCATTAAAGAAATTGAATTTATGCTTAAAATCCTTCCTGCAAAGAGAACTCTAGACCCAGATAGCTTTACTGGTGAATTCTACTAAATATTTAAGAAGGACGTTATACCAACCATACACAAAATCTTGCAGAAAATTGGAAAAGAGTAAAATCTTCTCAAAACATTCTGTGACATCTGCATTAGTCTATTACCAAAACCAGACAAAGACTTCACAAGAAAGGAAAACCACAGATTCTAAAAAAATATCTTAGCAAACTGATTCTAACAAGACAGATCTTCCTCCACTCACCATGGGGTTACATCTTGATAAATCCATTATAAGTTGAAAATATCCTAAGTTGAAAATGCATTTAATACACCTAACTTACCAAACATCATAACTTAGTCTAATCTACCTTAAACATGCTCAGAACATTTACATCAACCTACAGTTGGGCAAAATCATCTAACCCAAAGCCTATTTGATAATAAAGTGTTGAATATCTCATGTAATTTATTGAATCCTGTACTGAAAGTGAACAACAGAATGGTTGTATGGGTACAGAATGGTTGTAAAGTATCAGTTATTTACCCTCGTGATCGTGTGGCTGACTAGAAGCTGTGGCTCGCTGCTGCTGCTGAGCATCGCAAGACAGTATCTACTGCATATCCCTAGCTTGGGAAAAGATCAAAATTCAAAGTATGGTTTCTACTGAATGCATATTGCTTTCGCACCATCATAAAGTCAAAAAATCAGCAATTAGGGGGCCGGCTTCATGGCACAAGCGGTTAAGTGCGCGTGCTCTGCTGCAGCGGCCCGGGGTTCTCGTTTCGGATCCCAGGCGCACACCAACGCACTGCTTATGAGCCATGCTGTGGTGGCGGCCCATATAAAGTAGAGGAAGATGGGCACGGATGTTAGCTCAGGGCCAATCTTCCACAGCAAAAAGAGGATTGGCAACAGATATTAGCTCAGGGCTGATCTTCCTCACACACACACACACACACAAAATCATAAATTAAAATATTGTACATGAGGGGCCATCTGTATATGAAAAAGGATGTTACACTATGACAAAGTGGTTCTATCCCTGGAATTCAGGGCTTGCTTAACATTTAAAAATCAAATAATATAATTCACTATATCAGTAATATAAAACGAATTATAAATTCAACACAATAGATGAAGAAAAACTATTTGACAGGATCCAACATCTGTTCCTGTTAAGACTCCTACCTAACTAGGAATTGAAGGGCAATACCTCAATCTGATAAAGGTCAACTTCAAAAACCTATAGCTGACAACACACTTAATGAAGAAAAACTGAATGCTTTCCCCTAAGATCAGGGACTAGACAAGTTTGTCTGTTCTCACCACTTCTAGTCAACATTTTACTGGAAGTTCTAGCCATTATAGTAAGGATATTTTTAAAAGACATCTAAATTGAAGAAGTAAAAACTATCTTTATTCATGGATAACATGATTGTCTATGTGTAAAATCCAATATAATCTACAAAAATCTACTAGACTAAAAAGTGAATTTTGCAAGGTTGCGGGATACAAGGTCGATGTTAAAAACTCAGGAATATTTCTATATAGTAGCAACAAACAGAAACTGAAAATTTTAAAACACAATTTTCAATAGCTTTGAAAACATGAAATGCTTTTAAAAAAAAATGTAATGAAAGATATGAAAGACCCATTCATTGAATTCTATAAAACTTTGCTAAGAGGAGTTGAATAAGACATAGGTTAAAAAGAGCTATTTTGTTTTCATGGGTTTAAAAACTCAGTATTGTTAAGATGTCAGTTTCCTCCCAAGTTGATCTAAAGGTTCTATGTAATCCCAATCAAAATTCTAATATATATTTTTTTAGAAATTTATAAACTAATTCTAAAATTGAGTTGGAGATACAGAGGACCTACAATAATCAAAACAGCTTTTAAAAAGAAGAATTAACACTATCCAATTTCAATACTTATAATAAAGCTACAGTAGTTAAGACTTGGTGGTGATGTTATAAAGACAGACATGTACAACAAAAGAGTCCAGAAATAGACCTTCACCTACATTGATCACTTATTTTCCAAGAAATTTTTTGGCGGTGGTGGTAACATTCATCACGTTGATTGTGATGATTTTTCTTTGGTGTCAAATTTATCAAATTATACACGGTAATTATGCACAACTTACATTATGTCAATTATGCCTTAATAAAGCTGTTAAAAGTATATCTCCCTTTGTGCATAATGGAGCTAACGTATATGTTGGTTTCATTTCTGTGCCTTTACTTTTTTCTTCACTTCTCCCTCCATCCCTCCTTCCTTCTCTTTTTCTCTTCAATTCCTCACTCTCCAGATATTTCTTCCTTTCTCTCTGAACCTTCTTTTCTTAATTCCATAAAATAGTTTCTGAAAAATTGAGGAAAAGTCAAATTTTCATTTGGCTCCTGCCTGGGTGACTGCAGGCAGTCAGTATGGCCAAATATATTGAGCACAGGTTTTGAGGTTAAATGGCAGTAAGTTCAAGTCCCTGCTTTATCTCTTTCTGCTTGTGTGAGTTGAAGTAAGGCACTTACTCTCTCTTAACCTCAATTTTCTCATCTGCAAAACAAGAATAATTACAGTTTTTCTGTAGAATAATATCTGTATTAAATTTAGATAATATGTCTTTTGAAGCAAGACTATCTTCTTGAGTCTCAATTTCCTAATCTGAAAAAAAAAAAAATAGTGAAAATTGTAGCTATTCACTTAAGGATCCTATAGGGATTAAATTTAGATAATGCATGCTAATGTTTCTGGCTCTTACTTCTAAACATGATAATTTCTCTTCCTCTTTTTAAGGAAGAGTCTCCCCACTGCCTCCCTCCAGGAAGATAAAGCACAAGTGTTCTCCTTTGTGCAAAAGGTAAAATTATAGTTCTAATATTGTTAGAGTTGAAAGACACCTTCAAGATAATTTGGTTTCAAAGCTCTTATTTCCGTGATGGTAGAATGCTGAGGTCCAAAAACTCAAAAAGAAAATTGGATAATTCAAACCTGCCTACAAATTTGTGTGCCTGTCAAACCAATTTGTGCCATGAATTATATAAGATTGAGTAGAAACCTCCTTAGGCCCCCAACGGCTCAGCTGTCCTATCTAATTGTTCAGGAAAGCTGGTGTTCACTAATTCTAGGCTCACTTCATTATTATTGCTTCCTATGAGAAGCCAATTCTGTCTCCCCTGCTGCTCTTTTCCAGTCTGACTGCTCAGAGTAATGAGGTCTAACTGGAAGCCCCAAGTTTTTCCTCAGTCATTGTAACTTTTTATTTATGCCTTTGCCTGAGCTGCCGTCTGTCAATAGAAATCAAGTTGAGAGCCATCGTTTCCAAGCAGCGAGCCAAGTTCTGCATTTTTAACAACATCATTTCACCAGACATTGAACAGATCTCTGATTGGGCTGAATAAATTGTCAGAATAGAGTTGAAATATGTCACAAGCTGATAAAACCAGCCGGGGCACTCATAAGGGGAGAATAGTGATTGCTTCCTACAAGGATCCTGGGTGGGTCTATAAAAGGGCAGGCACTGGTCTCCCTTCTCCTTTAGGTAGGGTCTGCACAATCCACGGGGCCGTCTCACCAATTAGTCACCCAGCATCTACTGCTCAGCACAGCCCAAAGGAAGCACGTTATCTTCCCCTTCAAACTGGTTCCTCCAGGACATCTCATCACCACTAGCTCAAGTCCTATAAGCAGGGAAAGGAGAGATGTCAAAGTCTGACTGGGCCAATGTGAGGGGAAGAAACCGTGGAAGAGAAAAGTAGAAAAGTAAAGTGTTTGAGTCAAGACTGCCTAGGGACTTGACTATTATGATCTCTTTTAACCTTCAAACAGTCCTCTGAGATATCATTATCCCGATTCCACAGATAAAGAAACAGGCTTAGAGAACTGTGGTGACTTGCTGAAAGGCAAAGACCAGGTGAAAATGGAAATAATTGACTTTACCTCTCATGAATGACAATATAAATATATATCATGGCAAAGGTATTTATTAATATGTATATTAGAAAAATTATTAAATACTGAGGACAAATATTAGCATAAAGCTATTCTATATTTAAATTATATCTTTCTAGATATGATCATCATAATACATTTAACATATTACCAACTTGACTAACTGATTTTTACCAACTTAATATTTCATCATTTTAAAGTTTCTCATATCCCTCCACTCTCCCTAGCTTTAGATTTTTGGTTACTTAAAAAGATAAAAATAATATCAAATAAAACCGAGTATGGAGAATAGCAGGGAGGACTATAATGCATGATTCTAAAGGAAAATTCTTATTAACTATAATAACTAACATTATATAGAACTTTACAGATTATCAAGCCTATCCTTCTAGATGACTTCATTCATCCTTACAAAAAAATGCTACGAAAGAATGTTTTTGGTCTTTTTTACAGTTATCTTAGTCACTTAGCCAATAGGTCTTGGGGATGAGACATCTACCTGGCTTTGTCTGTCTCTATCTGTGTCCTTTTTGCTAAAACATTTTGCCTGCCTCAAAGTAGTCAGTTGACTCACTGACTGCTATAACTCTCTAAGCTCTCTATGAACTTCGCAAAACATGGGCTAAATTTGATTTGGATTCCTTTCATCATTGGAATTATTCTTCCCTCATAAATTTAGCTAATATCAGTAGCTGATGCATTTCAATTATAATTAATATTTATGATAAGGATGTGATAAGACTGCAAAAATGGTCACAAATTATCCTTCACTTTCCACAGCCTTTAAAAATGCCTTCTCACACTGACAGTGGAGTGGCCCTGTGACCTGCTTTGTCCAGTTGGACATTAGTAAAGTGAGAATATAGAGATTTAAAAAGCAGTTACATGTGAGAACATGCTGCCATTGGGACTCGGTCACTACCACAATGTGAAGAAGACTGGTTAGCCTGGTAAATTATGAAACACGATGTGTCCCAAAGGCTTCTTTCATCCTGGCTGACGGTCTGAAAGCCAGACTGAAGTTTGGTCATTCTTGGTCATCTAGCCAACCGCCAACTGCCAGTTGACTTGAAATAGATGAGCAAGCCCAGAAGAGATCTGCCAAGACCAAAAGAACTGACCACATATCCCACAAATCGTGACTTGCTTAAGTGGGAGTTGTTTTAAGCCACTACATTTCAGGGTGTTTGTTACACATCAAAAGTTAACTAATAACTAAATGTCTCTACTTACATCCCAGCAGATATTTGCTGCTAAAGGGCAGCTGCATTTTAAAGCCTTCTGAAGCTTGAAGCACAGGGTAAATGGACTTGCTGGTCTTCACCATCTAACGGAATTTTCTTAGAATTCTTCAAATAGAATATAAATCTGCTGATTCCAGCCCTCATCTATTTTCAATGTCACAGCGACCTGGACAACACTATATTGATTTAAACCTTGCTAAGTGCCCTTAGTTGTTGGTTTTGCAGTTGTATGATGTGCTTCTTCATATGTTGCCTTAGAATATTTGACTTCAAATAATATGTATTCATACAGCTTATATGAATAAATTGCTCTTCGTTTATGTATCTTGTGAAAATATATGAACGCGTTTTGTGTGGTTTGTTGGAGATGTTGTTTCAAAAGTTAGTGTTTTTGGTCTATCATCTATTCATCTGTATGGGAACTGAAGGGTACCTCAAACAAACAAGAGGTCATTTCTCAGAAAAGTTGTTGTTAAGCTTCCTCTTACTTAGACAACTCTATATTGCTCGCCCAGGATGAGTTTCAGCAGTTATCCAAGTTTTTCTCAGCCACATAAGGCAGGCTAGCAAATACATTCTGCATCTACATTCAACTACAGACTAAAGTCTTCATGCTCAAAATTCCCAAAGTTCAGCATGAAACGTGTCATTAACAGCATAGCACTGTTCAAAGTGTGAGGCTTTTAAATCTGCCTAGATCAAGCTAGTACCAGCACCTATCTGGAGAATTAGTTAATATCTCTATCTCATAGGGTTGTTGTGGGTATTAAATCAGACCATGATTATAAGTTGCTTAGTATGCATCCAGTATAGAGTAAATTCCCAATGATACATTAGTTGGATTCATTTATTTATTCTGGTTGAAGACATTGGAAGAAAGTAAATCAGTGGAAATGATGATCTGAAGTACTCTTTCACCAACAATCTCAATTCCTTTTCATCCCACCTATCAGACAGAACTCCAGTTTAGGCTCATTTTTAGTCTGTAGTTTCTGACCAATATCCAGCTCTTGATGTGGACTGAGCAGTATAGTGTAGAGATTAACACCACAGGCTCTGAAGTCAGACATCTTGGGTTTAAACACTGACTTAAGCACTTATTCATAGGCTCTGGGAAAATTAATTAAAATGTTTGTGATGCAATTTCTTTATCACTAAAATGGAGGTAATAATGGTATGTTCTTCATGTTATTGCTGTGAGAATTAAATAAAAATATAAATGTTAAGTGCTCCAATCAGTGTTTGACACACAGTAAGGGCTGATAAATTGCTATGAATATGATTATACCCAGGTTATTGAAGTGCTGCTGATAAAATCAGCTAAAATATATATTGAAACTACTGCAAAGCCATGCCTTCCAAATTCAGCTAGACTGCATGATTCTTCCAATTTTACTTAACTCTTTCTCTAATTTTCCAAAGATTAATCCAAAGAGCATCATGAAAATATACGGATTTAGTCAGATGTGTATGGGTTCACATCCAAGCACTCTCATTTACTGGATGTGTAAATTTGAACAATGTAACCTCCTTGTGTCTTAGTTTATTCATCTGTAAAACTGAGTAATAAAATATATCTCCTAGGATTGTTATTAAGGATTAAATGAAAAAATGTATATAAAATGTCTGGTACAGATGCTCTCAACAAGTATGATGTGTTCAATTTTAGTTATATCTTTTTTGATGGTCAATAATTTAAAAAAATTAAGAAAGTGGTGGAAAACTGATAAAGTTTATTTTAATGAGATTCTTCACAAGTTTGTGGAAAATGACTTGCTATTAGTGGGAATCAAATTGATAGTATTAGTGACTATTTTCATGGTAACCATAACTTAGGAACAAGAAAAAGAAATGAGAATACCTGCTGTGCCATCATGATGCTGCTACATTTACATTTTCACCCAGTAATATTTCAAGATCTCTAATTACTGACTAGATCAGATGGATGGTTGGAATTACGGCAATACCGCGAGTTAGTTATATTGAATGGATCTATTGATTATAACCCTCCACTTGCCCTGACTTTATGTTAGTAATAGCTATGCTATAGTATTTCTATAGCACTAGAGCTCAGCTTCCTCTTTCCAGAAACACCTGAGTATTCTATATCACATTAAGAGTGCTGACCTCTGGAGACAAATAGCAATTTATTTAAATGTAAATATCAGGGCAGTGACGGCCAAATGAAACTGAAAAATCTACAGGGTATTTTGATCGGCAAGCAAAGAAGAGGATGTTACTTTCTAAAGGTTATAAAGAGACATAAGAGCCACATTTTTCCCATTTGGAATACATCCATTTTCATCTTTTTCACCCTTAGTTACATGGGCTCCAGTATCACACAGAGTCTTTGATCTTAGATAGTCATTCATTTTTTCATTCTACCCGGAATCTACTGTTTTTCAGGCACTTAGCTGGACTTTTGTTAAAGCACTGATTGACAAAAATATTCTAGTTTTAATTCTCTCATTCTACAAAAAATTAAATAATCAAGAAACTAGGGGGCCGGCCCCATGGTTTAGCGGTTAAGTGCGTGTGCTCCGCTACAGGCGGCCCAGGTTCGGATCCCGGGCGCGCACCAAGGCATCGATCGCTTCTCCCGCCATGTTGAGGCCGCGTCCCACATACAGCAACTAGAAGGATGTGCAACTATGACATACAACTATCTGCTGGGGCTTTGGGGAAAAAAAAAGAGGAGGATTGACAATAGATGTTAGTTCAGAGCCAGTCTTCCTCAGCAAAAAGAAGAGGATTAGCATGGATGTTAGCTCAGGGCTGGTCTTCCTCACAAAAAAAAAAACAAAGAAAGAAAGAAAGTAACTAGGAAAACTATCATTTTTTTTTTTTTGGTTGGAAAAAGGGCTTTTATCGTTGTGAAGATTCAAATACACACACAAGTATAATATTTATTGAGTGTCCACCATATGAAAAGTACTCTTTTAAGCACCTTGTCTATTAACTCACTTAATCCTCCTAACAACAATATGAGATGGGTACTAATTATCCCCACTTCACAGAATAATAGTATTATAACTATCCTCATTTTATTGGTGAGGAAACCAAAAGATGGAGACGTGAGATGACTTGCCTAGAGTCACACATCTAGTACAGTAGTGAAAATGGAATAGGAACCCGGGTGATCTGATCACAGGGCTCACATACTTCTTGATAGTAAATGAAGTATATAATATAGAGCCCAGAACGTAAGAGCTATTCAATGGTCAGCCCCCCCACACTGGGTCAGTGCCCGATTATCTGTTGTTGATGACTGTAGTCTTACAGTAGCATTTGATTTTCAAACTGGAAAAAGCCCCAGGAGCGCCTGGTCCTATCTTTTTATTTTACAGATGAAGCAAGTGAAACAGCAGTAAATGTGATTTGTTCAAAGTCACCACATAGTGGCAGAACAATAATCCAAACTCTGGTCTCCAGAGTCCCAGACTGTACTGTTTCCATTATACGATACCCTACTGTTACTCTCAATCATACAAGTTGATTTCTTATGTAAAATTTAGCCCAGAAGAGGGGATAAAATATCAGCTTTTTTATTTTCAGCATATATTTATCCTCACAAATGCATCAAATAATAAATCTCAGCTGCCAAGTACGTTGGTTTTAAGTGGTGCCAATTTCAGTCTGAATCAAATTTTAATGGAATTATTTTCAATCCAAAAAATGAATCATATAGAAGGGAATGACCACTGTCTCTTTAACCACCACACAGCCTCCAAGTACCCCTGTATGACAGCCTTCTGAACACATCCTGAATTTAATTTCTCCATCACTAGAGAGTAAATTGGTCACAAGTGTCATCCTATGATTCTTTACTACACCACTGTTTTTTGGTTTTGGTTTTGATTTTTCATTTTATTTAACAGGGTGCTTTATTTTTTCTCTCATTCTGCCTTTACCAGATCTTCACCTTCTGTGCACCCAGCTCACTACTGGAAATCCCTATAGTCTCTATTTGTCCTCTCTCCTAGGATACCAATAAAATCTCCATCTGTGTTAAAAAATTAATACTGGTGTTCAGATTGAGTATAAAAAATGTTCCTAGTCAAGTTTCAAACAAGTCTTGGTGATTCCGTTAAATCTTTTTAATAGCCCCTGTCAAGCCAAACCCCATGTTCTCAGAAAATGACTTGCAGTATTTCTTCTAAATAAGTATCTGATTTTTTTTTTCAGGAAACAGCCTAAAGTTAAAACAGTAGACAATTAGTTTGCTTAAGACCAAATTAATTAAAACTCACTGGCTAAATTTCTTTGTTTAGCATTTATAGATGTGAATGTTTTAGCACAGAACAAGGAATCTAACTTCGGATATTTGTCCTGCAAATTATTGGACCACAAGAGAATTCTGTGTTTCCTGGCTCAAGAGTGATTTTAAGTTGCAAATCTGGAAGGAAGTGACAATCTGGAGTTGGAACTCTGCTGTCCAGTGATTGTACTCAGAATCCTCTAAAACAGAACTTTCAATAATCTATAGATATCTGAATGGCTAAGAGTGTTCATCGATTATTTGTGTTTTTCCCACGATGGGTGCATCTAATTAATGGATGAATTTCTCTTTCCTTTTCTAGGTTTTAGCGTGTAAAATATTTTCAATATATGCTTGCAAAGAGTTATCAATAATGCACCCAAATAAGACTAGGTAGTAAGTGCCAAGCTGGCTTTGCCCAGTGGATATTTTAGACTAAAATGTGAAGATGGATTTAAAGAGAAGATATAATCACTGGATAAAGATTTAAAATTCATTCTAAGAATTTCTGGCTTTCTTTCCAGGAGGCTACAAAAGATTTTTAAGAAAATAGAAGCAAAATCATTGAAATAATACATGTGAAATTTGGAGGGAAAACATGAGAAAATAAAGAAAAAAATGGAGGCTAGACAGGAGAACGTTAAATGTAGAACAGTTCAAGAAAAATTTATTTGGTATTTATTTTGCATCGGGCACCTTCCTCTGTGCTAGGCATACAGAGTGTACAGGTGGTGAGGGCAACAGATGTGTGAATAATTAATTACAATTCAGTGTGGTAAGTAGTACAATAAAAAAGATGTATATAAGCGCTGAGGGAACACATAAAGGAACTCACTCTGCCATGATAGAGCTCATGAGAAGAGGTGATATTTTAGCTCCTCTTTAAAAATATGTTTTTACTTTTAGCGAAGTCCCTCATTTACCATCCCTACTTTGAATTCCTATTTCCTAGGGGCTTTCAAATCTTTCGACTGATTCCTCTGTTACTGACTTCATTATTCTAAATTCTGTTAATACCGTTTTTGTGTATTTTTTATTTTTGATATTATCAATTGAAAGCTTCCTGTTAATACCTCTTCCCCTATTTTATTTTTCCCAATATAGTTCAACCACATTTTTATGATTTTGGAAAGGTCTGAAAGATACCAATGAACCAAGTTGAAAATGATGATCATGTTTCCTTTGTTCCTTTTTTGGTTGGTTTTCCATCAACAAATATTATTCTAGATTTTAAATTCCTTTTTTGTTTGTTTTGCATTTATCAACTCATCATCAAATAATTTGAAATGTCCCATAAGAACTATAAAACATCTATTTATATTATTTTCTAAATGCTCAAGTTCTTCAGTTATGCTATCAGTTTATTTTTTTGGTTGCTGTTTTTGTTGGGTTGTGTTTGTCTGTTTGTTGCCTAGAGCTAATTCTCCCAGAATTCTCCATCTTCCTACTCCAGTGTGTACTTCCTGCTTGGTAGGCTTACTGCACAGCCATCCTTCTGGTTTTCTCTTAGCCTTAACCCTAGGACTTTTCTTCTCTGCTTTCTGATATTAGTTCCTGTGTGTAGTGCACATTTGTGATTCTATTTGGTGCCCATTATTTAAACCTTCCTACTTAGGTGAAATCTTATCCTTTATGAGCCAGACTCCCATTATAGAAAGTGAAATTGCCAGATGAAGTATTTTCTAGCCTTTCTTGAACAAGGATATGAATACCTGACCTAGTTTCTGTGAATCAGGTTCATCTACTCTGGACTTTGAATCAGAAGCTGTTGACACAAACAAACAGGAAGCAGGCAGTTCAATCCAGTTGTGGGAGTGGCAGCATTGGCAGAAGTTGCAGCTACAGCAAACTGCCTGGTGTTGGCAGTGCAATCTGTAGTGTTTATGCCCAACTAGCAGTTGCATCGGTGTCTTCACAGATCAGTTTGGAGGATTGATCATAGGTGCTGGTTTGGGCTTCTGCTTATCTTTCTGGAGCTTCTATTAATAGAATGATGGGTCACCTAATTGTCTTCTTTCTTTCCAATTTTTTTATTTCCTCTTTTAGCGGGGGGTTGGTGTTTCTACTTTCAGAGAGACCCTTCAACTTCATCTTCCAACACTTCTCTGATTTCTTCTTTAAATTTTACCATTTGTATTTTTATTTTCAAACAATGCTTTCTTGATCTCTACTTGTTACTTTATTACCTTGATGATGGCATCATAATATTGGTTTATGCATATGACATCTTTCCTTAATAGCATATTATTTATAGATTTTTTCATTACATTTTTCTGGTCCCCCTACATTGTGTTTGTTTTCTCTGAGTGCCTATTCTCTGTTTTCTTCCTCTTTCATGGGGGAAATTTTCTTATATATATGCTTATTCTTGTATTGTCCTTTGTAATTAAGAGTGAAGTGCTAAAAAGCTGATTTAAATTAAATATTTGTATGCAGGGCTGTTGACTGATATGATTGTCTATAGAGAGACTGAGTGATGAACCACATTTTATTTTTTTTCATTGGTTGAACCTAAGTATTGTATCTGGAGGTCCTTTTAGAGTTGTTCAGTTACTCCAAAAAGAATCTTCACAATATGCTACCTGAAGGAATATTCCTGACTATTGATGTTTCAGGTACAGAAGAGAGATGGAGCTGCAGAACCTGACTTTTATTGTATGGCCCTCCTCTCATTTTTGATTCCCTGACCTGTGCTGTGCCTTTGCTCCAGGGTGGGAGATTGTATAATTTAATTAACTAAAGAATAAATCTTGTACCCGATTCTATCAGGCAAGAGAGAGGAAATAGGGAGTAAGGGGGTTGTAAAACACTTCTTAAGGTTTTTAACCAATCCCCTGTTGTCAGCCCAAAACACCTTCCTGCTCTCAATACTACCCAGTCCCTTGGAGTTCTGATCCTTTTGGAGGTTCTGAGTGTGTATTGGTTGCTTCTGGCTGTACAGGCACTTGAGTTGCAATTCCCTCTGTTTCTCCAGGTACTGCTTCTCCATACACACTCCATCTTCAAATATGTATTGAAATCTTTCTCATTGTTTTCTCCTCCACCATTCTTTTTATCGTTTGGGCTTATACCTTTTCTCCACATGGCTGTTATTTTATGCAGAGTCTTGGGAATGAGGTCAGATAAACGCATGTGGTTACTCTGCCATATTTAGTGGGAGAGTTTATCTGAGTCTTAAAGGATGAGTAAGATCTCATTTCGTGGGCAAGAATGAGAAAGTAATAGAAGAACATTCCATACTGTTAAAGGGAGAGGCAGTGAGAGTGAACAGCTTAATCAGAAAAACACAAGTAATTAAACGTAGTTGAAATGGAATATATCTAAGTGTAAGATTGAAGGAGCTGGGGAAGGTAGGATTATAAATATAGGTAGAGATAAAAGTGGAGCCAGATAGTGAAGAATTCTGTTTCTCATATTAACTCGTTTGAACTTCAGCCTATGGGCAACCGGAAGAGGAATTCACGGTATCTGAATAAAGAGTTTAACGAAGCAATATAGTGTACTGATCAAGGGCTCAGGCTTTGTAACCACATAGGTGAGAATATGAAACTTTTGAACCATGGACATCACTAATAATCAGGGAAATGCAAATCAAAACTACAATGAGATATCACCTTACACCTGTTAGAATGGCTGTCATCAAAAAGAAAAGAGATAACTAGTGTTGGCGAAAATGTGGGGGAAAGAGAACCGTTGTGCACTGTTGGTGGGAATGTAAATTGGCGCAGCCAATATGGAAAACAGTATGGAGGTTCCTCAAAAACCTAAAAATGGAACTACCATATATTCCAGCAATTCCACTTCTGGGTATATACCCAAAAGAAACAAAATCACTATTTTGAAGACGTATCTGTACCTTCATGTTTATTGCAGCACTGACAATAGCCAATTTTACAAGAGCCAAGACATGGAAACAAAATAAGTGTTTGTCAATAGGTGAATGGATAAAGAAGATGTAGCACATATATGTATTCATATATAGACACATCTATACGAATATTATTCAGCCATAAAAAAGAAGGAAATCTTGCCATCTGCAACTATATGGATGGGCCTTGAGAGCATTATGCTAAGTGAAATAAGTCAGACAGAGAAAGACAAATACTGTATGATCTCACTTATATGTGGAATCTAAAAAAACAAACTCATAGAAACAGAGAACAGTTTAGTGGTTACCAGAGATGGAGATTGGGGGTGGGGGAAATGGGTGAAGGTGTTCAAAAGGTACAAACTTCCAGTATAAGATAAATAAGTTCTGCAGATATAATATACAGCATGGTGATTATAGTTAACAATACCAGAATTGTATATTTGAAAGTTGCTAAGAGTTGCTAAGAGAGTGGATCTTAAAAGTTCTCATCACAAGAAAAAATATTTGTAACTTTGTGAGGTGATGGATGTTAACTAAATTTATTGTGGCAATCATTTGGCAATATATACATTTATCAAATCATTAAATTGCACATCTTACTTTATACTATGTTATATGTCAATTGTATCTCAATAAAAGCGGGAAAAAAGTTGTACATAATTAATGTATACAACTTGATGAGTTTGGAGATAAATATACACCCACGAAACCATCACCACAATCTATGCCATTAATCTATCCACCACTTCCAAAAGTATCTTCCTGCCCTCTTATTTATTATTATTATTGTTTGTGATAAGAACACTTAATATGAGACTTATACTGTTAGTAAAGTTTTAAGATACAACATAGTGTTATTAACTATAGGCACTATACTTTACAGTAGACCTCTAGGATGTATTCATCTTGGATAACTGAAATTCTGTACTCTTTGACTGATATCTATCTATTTCCACTTGCTCTCAGCCCCTGGCAACCACCATTTCACTCTGTGAATCTATGAGTTTAACTATTTTAGATTCATCATATAAGTGGTTTCATGTAGGATTTGTCCTTCTGCCTGGCTTATTTCACTTAACATAATATCCTCCAGATTCATCCATGTTATTGCAAATGACAAGATTTACTTCTTTTCTAAGGCTAAATAATATTCCATCATATGTATAAACCACATTTTCCCTTAGTCTTTTTCTTCCCCAACATACACTTCCCTGCTAACCTTGTTTTCTCTTCTTCTGTTATTAAGAATTTCCAAGTGAATTTTATTAATGTAGGAATGGAAGAGATGCTAAAAGCTATCTAAGATTTTGTTTTTGTTTTTGTTTTTAATTTTGTGCTTCCTTCTCTTTCCTCCCCCTCCCATCCACTAAATTTGGTACAAAACCGCTCACCAGAGTTGTGGTGTCACAAAAGTAAAATACATTGTTTCTTACCAAAAACAACAGTGTATAGGATTCTTATTTCTCCACACTCTTGCCAACATTAATCTTTTTTTTTTTTTTTAATAGTACCTATTCTAAGAGGAGTGAGGTGATATCTCATTGTGGCTTTAATTTGCATTTTCCTAGGATTAGTTGCATTTATCTATTGGCTTTGGTTGTGCCATATTTCTTTGTTTCTTTGTGATCCTTGTAAGCCTTGCATTGGTGTTTGTGCATTTGAAGAAGCAGTCACCTCTTCCAGTCATTATAGACTGGCTTCATCAGGGAAAAGCCTTTCAACATCCAGCCCATCAAGAGATTCTGGGCAGGCTGCCAGCAAGGTGCACCGGCAGGTCTGCTGCCCGAGTCTGCAGGTGAGCCGGCCTGGTTTCAGGGTCCACAGGTGGGTTCAGGTCCCTGCTAGCAGGCCTGGGGCCCAGGTCCATAGAGCCTGAGTCTGTGGGGGCAGGCCTGGAACCTGGGTCCACGGTGGTGGGCCAGGTTTTGGGGTCTGCAGTAAAGTGGGACAGTCACTTGGCTCTCTTCCTCCATGGGAGGACTCGTGGGCTGAGGGGATCTCTCTTGATGCTGCATTGCACATGCTTGGAGGAGGGGTGACGCAGGTTAAGTGAAACTCTCCTTCCTACCCTCTTCAACGAGTCTTGTCTCACGTCTGTGCTCCTCTCAGGTGCTGTAATCTCTCACCTGGATTCCAGCACTCTCATGAAGGTATTTTCGTCTATGGATGGTTGTCAAGTTGGTGATTCTGCAGGCAGATGAGAGCTGGGATGTCTTATTCTGCCGTCTTACTGACATCACTAGCTAATACATTTCTATATTGCTACCTTATTTAAGTAAACATTTCATACCTTTTCTTCCCTTTGAATTTTTCCACACTTTTCTCCTTTTCAGATATCTCATGTCACTGTTTATACAGAAAAAAGATTTAAAAAATTAATATATGTGTGTATATATATATTTTTTTTATTTTAGCCAGCCTTTCTCTACTGCAAACCTAAATATTGAATTCCTAAAAGCTATCTTTCTCCCTCTTTTCTTTCTTCCACTATCTGGATTTCCTCTGTTCAGTATGGTAGCCATTAGCCACATGTGGTTATTTAAATTTTAATTAAAGTAAGTTAAAAATTCAGTTCCTCAGTCACATTAGGTATATTTCCAGGGCTCAACCGCTGCATGTGGCCAGTGGCTGCTGTATCAAAGAGCACCGATATAGAACAATTTGATCATTGCAGAAAGTTATATTCAAAAGCGCTGATCCAGATTAAGGGTCTCATTCATTCCCGTAATTTTAAATATCATGTGCTGAAGACTCCCAAATCTCTTTCTTCAGTTACAGCAGATACTAGGGATAGGGTCATTCAATTCAAAATCCAGTTTCCTTTCTGTCTTGCCTGTCTCTATTTTGGAGACTGTAAAAGTAAACACTCACTTCCCAACCCCCCATGTGACTAGAGATATGAGGAAGGCTTTGTGCCATGGTTTTGGCCAGTGAGAAAATAGCTGATGTCTGCCGTCCCCCTGTCCTTTTACTTCCTGCTTTGTCCGTAGGTCATGGCTGGAGCTCGGGCGCCTATGTTGTATTCATGAGAAAGACAAAAAATCACATAAATGGATACGGTGAGTCAAAGCCAGTAATTATCTACCAGCGGACTTATCACCATTATTTTGTTATTCTGTTGCTTGAAGCCAAAGAGCATTTCCAATAAATATTCCAGCCAAATCTGCTGTAGAGTGGTAGATATTTCCACAAAAATCTATTGTCTTCCTCAATCCTGTTATCTAAAAACATTTCCCTACACCACCACAATGATTACCAATCATAGAACCTGCTCACTGTCTCTGTCCTCTCTGGAATGTAGGCCCCATGAGGTCAGAAATCTGGCCTGTTTTCTCCATCACTATGAATTCCATGTCTAGAATAATGCCTACCATATAGTTAGTACTCAATAAATATGTTTAATAAAAATGAAATAACATGCATATTCCACTTTGGGGACAGAATGAATACAGACGTGAAGACTCTGAGGAGCACAGACAGATGAGTCAAATGAGTGAAATGAACTGATATGATGAGTCATCCAGCTAATCCCATTTCAAAGACAACAGGAATGTCCTATCTCCTTTAGGCTGGGAGACTGGGGTGCGCCTGTGGAGGGCAGTGGTGAGACAGACACGTCCATGCCTTTGTAAATTACAGGAGACGTGCTTTTTTTAAAATTCATTTTACTTAACCATACACTGGAAATTATAGAGGCTATTCTGATAATGATAATGTCTAATAGAATCCTTGGAAAATAAGTGCCCCAACTCTACCTGCCATAACATTTTGACTATGATTAAAACATTAATTTTCCTCGTTTCATAAACAAACTGAAGTGTTGAGAATTTGCACTGTTTATGTAATGTTCACAGCACTTTAGAAGCTGTGCCAAACCTGGGACAAATCATTGCCCATAGGATGCAGTTTTATTAGTCTCATGACATCAAAATATGCATTACAAATGGTTCTTTATGACCACAGTAAATTCACATCTTCCCTCAGATGCCTGAATTTTTGAAGATTGGTGTTAGAGAGATACACGGTTGGAAATGTTTGTCCTGTTGTATTCTGATTTATAGCAAATTATTAAAGTTTGCTAGGTAGTCATAATTTTGCAATTTGTATGATATAGTGAAATTATTTAGTTTTCTGTGATAGAGAACTGATCTATTGCTAAATGTTAGCTGTCACCCAAGTTCCCCAGTTTATCCGTCATTATTAGTCATCCTGTTTGTGTTGGCACATGGCTCGAAATAATCTAGTACAAACAAAAATTCAAAATATTTCTTAGACGGTAATCTTATCATGTATTGCATTTGAATGTATTGTGTGTACCTTTTTATCTATCTACCTGTCTATCAAGATAGGAAGAAATATAATTCAACTGAATCACAATTAATTCAGCAGTTGCCATGTGCAAAACATTCTAGTAACTGTTGTAAGGGGAAAGAAAGATGCTTTCTACCCTCAAAAACCTCTTATTTTGGCAGGAGGAATTAGATATGCACCAACAAATAAAAATATGCTACAGTGTAGAATTCCATACCTAACTAAATACAATCATTTATTTCTATTGTATTACAGTTATACATATATATTATATGTTTTTTTGTTTGTTTTTGGTTTTTTTTTTATAATTTTATTTATTTATTTTTTCCCCCAAAGCCCCAGTAGATAGTTGTATGTCATAGTTGCACGTCCTTCTAGTTGCTGTATGTGAGACGCGGCCTCAGCATGGCCGAAGAAGTGGTGCATCTGTGCGCGCCCGGGATCCGAACCTGGGCCACCAGCAGCGGAGCGCGCACACTTAACCGCTAAGCCACGGGGCCAGCCCTATATGTTATTATATATAATATTTTATGATCTATATTTCTCATAAAATCATAAAAAGTAGGCATTAAAAGATGTGATACATCAAATTGTGACAGGTAGAAATGACAGAAGGGTATAGTCCTTGTAGGTAAACAACTCTGGATTTAAAATCAAGTTCTGCCTCTTGCTGGTTGGGCGATCTTAGGGGCGCTGCTTGATCCTTGTGCTGCTCAGTTTCTTTACCTTGGAAAATGGGAGATAGTACTTATCAACCAGAGCCGTAAATATGTTAACTTGTGAGAAATATATAACACAGCTCATAGTATTTTTTAGGTTTTCAATATTTCATATTTTGGTGAGCAATGGAAGTCTGCAAAATTTTAAAGCAACAGAATTAAGATGGAGGAAGAGTGGTTTTGGAGTAGGCACTGAAGGGAGGCAAGGAAAAGATTGTGAGGAGCATTACTCTCTTTCAGATATGACATGATAAGGGTACATACAATCTAGGTGACGGCAGTGGGACTGGGGAAGAAAGTAGACAGGCGTGTTCAAAGCCTACGGACTTCGGAAAAGCTGAATGTGGCCTGGGTATCTGGAGAAGGATAGAGATTAGTCAGGGTGCATGGAGTTTTGATGAGCATAACAGCCAAAATAGAAAAAGGCGTTGCATTTATAGATGACACATTCAGTTGTTTTATAAATATACACACATTTGGCAACTCTATTTACATATAAAGCACAAGTAAATTGAAAGTGATTATATAAAATAAATATGATTTAATAAACATGATAATATACGCAAATTAATGTATAAAAATAAAGGAAAACCAAAATCTGTGTACACATTGCCCACTATAATAATGAGAACATTGCCAGTACCATGGACTTATTACATGTTATATCCTATTGTTCTGGGTGCTTGGGATTCAACCATATAATAGAGCCACGTCTTCATGGAAGTTATAGTCTTGTAAAGGGATAGAAGTACACAAAAATTTTGCACTTTACGTAGACGGTCTCTTACTAAATGTGTTCTTCTGTAACTTGTGTATTTCATTTAGCATTAATTATTCTAGCATTATCCCTGTTAATGCATTTGGTTGTAGTTCATTTATTTTACTTCTGTATAGTATTTCGTTGTATAAGTGAACTTTAAATTATTTATCTATTTCCACTTGGGTTGTTTTCAGTTTTCTGCTACTGCAAACACTGGTGCTCTGAATATCCATGGACATGACTTCTGGTGCGCATAGCCCAATGTTTTGCCAAGAGTGGAATTGTAAAGTCGCTGGAAATATCTTCAACTTTACAAGATAATGCTGAACTGCTTTTCGATGTGGTTTAATGATTTGTATTCTAATCATAAGTGTTTAAAGTTTATATTTGTTTCTTATTTTCACAAATATTTTGTTTTTGTCTTGATTTTTAATTTTGGCCCATCAGGTAGGTATAAAGTGCTATCACATTTGGTTTTCATTTTTATTTTCCTGATTACAATTTAGTAAAAAATATATTCTTGTATTTATTGGATGTTCAAACTTCTCCTGTGGAAAAAACTGCATGCCTTCTGGCCATTTTTCTATGAAGTTGTTTTGTCTTTTTAAAATTGACATTTAGAAGATCGGTATATATCTAGATACTAATCCTTTGACAGTTATGTTTGTATAGACTGAATGTTTGTATCCCACACAAAGTCATATGTTGAAACCTAATCCCCAATGTGATGGTATTTGGAGGTGGGGACTTTGGGAGGTGATTAGGTCACAAGAGTGGAGCCCTCATGAATGGGATTAGTGCCCTTATAAAAGAGAACCAGAGAGCTCCCTCCTCCCTTCTGCCATGTGAGGACACAGTGAAAAGAGAGCCATTTATGAACCAGGAAGGGGGCTCTCACCAGACATTGAACATGCGGGTGTCTTGATCTTGGGTTTCCCAGCCTCCAGAATGGTGAGAAATAAATCTGTGTTGTTTATAAGCCACTCAGTCCATGGTGTTTTGTTATAGTAGCCCAAATAGACCAAGACATGCATATTGCAAATATCTAACTAGAAAGTAAACCCTGTAAGGACAAAAATGTTGTTTTGTTCACTCATATGTCCTCAGCCCCTAGAACAATGCGTGGCACACAGAGTGTTCAATGAAAATTTGTTGAGTTAAAAAACAAAATTTTTATACTCAAAGCACCTCTTTATGGGTTACCATTTGAAATTTTGTGATGAGAAGTCCTTTATTAGCCTGAGGTCATATAAGTGTTTTCCTATATTCTCTTCTAAAATGTTAGTTTTCCTCTTCACATGTAAGTTTATTTTTTCTTTAATCCACTTAGAATTGAATCTTGCATGTGATGTGAAGTAAGGACCTATTTTGAAAGTTTTTCCAAGTGGATAATTAATTGTCTAAGCATAATTAATTCATAAGCCTATCTTTACCCAGTGATTGACAAAACAAACATTTTTTATATATCAAGTTTCCATATAACAGTAAATATATTCCTGTGTTCCCTAGTGTTTTGTCTCTTTTCTATTCCCAAATCAATTATTTCTAATTCCTGAGTAAATGTTTTAGTTACTGTAATTTTGGAATAATTATTGATACCATGTAGTATATATCTTTCCACTCTCTTCATTTCCTTCAGAAGTGGTTTGGCGTTTCTTGTCTCAAGCTATTATATAATTTAAAAATATGCCTAAAGTTTCTTAAAAAGAGAGAGAGAAACTATTGGGGTTTTTAACGGAATTTTATTGATGCTAATGATCCTAAATGTAAAGAAAAAATATGTCTAAAATATTGAGAGTTTTTATACAAGAGAAAAGTATGCCTTCTCACCTATTTTTGTCATCATGAATATCCTTCAATATTTGTTTTTCGATTTGCAGTAAGATCTTGTACTTCCTTACTTAGTTATATTGCTATGAATCTTACATTTTGTTACTATTATGTAAATTGTATCATTTTACAACTACAATTTGCATTTGTTGTTGCCATGCAAAATTCCCACTGACTTTTATATATTGGTCATATATCTAGTCACCTCAGTAAATATCCTTCTTCGTTATAATAATTTGTAGATTCTTTGGAGTGTTTCTTATTTTAGACAATTTTATCTGCAAATATTGGTGGTTTTGTGTCTTGCTTCATGATCTGTAAACATTTAGCTAAGTTTTTTTTGCCTGTGTTCACTCCAACAACAAGAATTTCTGGTAAATTGTTTAACAGAAACAGTTTATGAGCATCTTAATCTTCTTTATTTTAGTAACCAACTTTGCTTTGGGCTTTTGGTAGATAATCCCTGTAAGACTAAGGCAGTCCTTTCTGTTTGTTACTAATTAAGACATCTTGAATGAATGTTTACTGTTATCAAGTGCTTTTCTCTGTGTCTATGAAGATAAACATCTTTTTCTCTTTTAGCCAGTTAATGTGATAAATTTCACCATTAGATTTTCTAATGTTAAACCCACCTTGCTTGGCACCGATAAGCTCTACTTGCTCATGAGTTATGATCTCTTTTATATATTACTGGATTTAGCAGGAAACTATTTTTTAAAAGTTTTATGTGTGCTTGATAAGAATATATTTTCCCTAATTTTGGTGTACAGCTTTCTATAAATTTCCATTAAATCAAGTATGTTAATTATGTTGTCAAATTTCTGATATCTTCACTAATATTTTGTTTGCTTTATCAATAATTAAGAAAATTGTCTTGATCATAGTTTGTATAATTCTCCCTCTGGCATATATATATATATATACATCAATTACATGTGTATTATACATGTGTATAATATATTTATGTATATATCAGCAGTATTTTTATTATAAATATATAAATAAATTTATTTATATAAGCGAGTCTATTTTATTATGTTCATAAAAGCTTATACTTACTTATTCTTCCTGGCAATTGAATGTGCTATTATTTCATATTAAATTTCTTAGTCCCTAATGATGTTTCCTTTTTTAATGAGCATAATTTTAGAACAATTTTAGATGTACAGAAAAATTATGAAGATGGTATAAGACTTCTCATATCCCATATCCAGTGTCCCCTATTATTAACATCTTACATTAGTATGGTGCATTTTTTATAATTAATGATCCAATATTCATACCATATTATTACTTGAAGTCCGTACTTTATTCGGATTTCCTTAGTGTTTGCCTAATGCCTTTTTTTCCTATTCCAGGATCCCATCTCATATACCGCACTACATTTAGATGGCAAATCTCCTTAGGCTGCTGCTCTTGGATGTGACAGTTTCTCAGATTTTCCTTGTTTGCAATGACCTTGACAGATTTGAGGAATACTCGTCAGATATTTTGTCTCTATTGGGATTTGTTGATGCTTTTCTCCTGATTACACTGGGGTTATGAGTGCTTGGGAGGAAGACTCTAGAGGTAAAGTGCCATTCTCATCACATCACATCGTAGGTACCTACTATCAACATGACTTGTCGCTGCTCATGTTGACCTCAATCATCCGGCTGGGGTAGTCTTCGTCAGTTTTGTCCACTCTACAGATATTCTTCCATGTCCTTTCCACAGGGCACTCTTTGAAAGAAAGTCACTTTGTTCAACCCAGAGAGGAGTTACGTTCTACCTCTTTGGGGGCATATTATCTGCATAAATTATTTGAAATTTTTCTGCACAGGAGATTTATCTCTACTCCCCCACTTATTTATTCAATCATATGTTTATGTTAGTGTGGACTCTGGATATTTATTTTATACATTGGGTTATAATTCAATACTACTTCATTAAAAATATTCGCTCAAATTTTTCCACCTTTGGCCTTTGGGAGCTCTTTCAGTTATCTTTTGTGTCTTAGATATACCTCCATCACTGTGGATATTTTTGTTTGTTTGAATGATTAATTTTATTTTTTAACACTTCCCTACTCTTTTACATTACAAAACGACCCAGCTCATATTGCCTATTTCTGGCCCCAGACCTAGAAGCAGCCACTTCTTCAAGCAACCTTGTTTCCTTTTATTGGAAAATGGTATTAGATGCCATGTTCTAAGTGTGTTCGTTGCTGCTTTATGTCATTGCTTCTAGGCCTTTGGAACTGACAGAGAAAGGGAGTCTATGTTTGTACCAACCAACGAATATACACATATCTATACATATTTCTATATATAACCATTAAGTTAACCACTCGTTTGTACTGATGTCTCAAACTCTAATCCACTACTACATGGATCATTGTAGCCTCTTCCCTTGCTTATTTGTAACCTCCTTCTCGGACAATAGGAATCCTGGCTCACACCTTTAGTTATTCATTTATTTAATTGTTCAATCCTAGTATGCATGGATAGTGGTTTTAAAATTGTTAATCCATACCCCCACAGGAAAGAACTTTGTCAACTAGAGTACAGTGTTATACACAGTTTCTTTTACCTTTACTTTTACAGACTCCATTCATTGCCCAATTTACTTAGTTCAGCATTTGTTTCCCAGCCCCTTCTGTGAGATGCTAAATACATTTGTAATACAGTTAGATTCTTTTGTCACAGTCTGCATTCCATACTGGTATCCACTGATCTCCTAAATCACATTTATAAAATTGCATAACTAAGGTTCACACTTTTTACTAGAAAGTTTTATGGATTTTGGCAAATATATAGTATCATATTTCTACCATTAGAATAGCACACATGATAGTTTCACTGCCCTAAAAAATCCCCTATGTATCACCTATTCAACCCTCTCCCCAAAGAGAGGGGATGTGTGCGAATGATTACAATGTTTACAAATGGAATTTGAGTCTGCTTCTAGCTTCTCACTCATTTTTGAATTTTATTTCTTTATTTTTACTTTGCTTTTTTCACATTTTAAACCTTGTTATTTTATATTCTGTGTTTGATAATTTCAATACCGGTAGCCCTTGGTGATCCAAACCGTTGTTTGTTGTTTCTGCTTCCTCCCACTCACGGTAGCTTATTTCCTCATGAATATAGTAATCATGATTATTTTGTATTGTTAGCATTTTGTATTGTTATAATTGACTCAAGTTCCTCTGTGGGATTCTAAGAGGCCTGTGTTGCAGACACCTTCCTCCTGAGAGGATCTGCATCTATTTGCTTTGGTTGCCAGCAGATGCTACGTGACTGGGACCATGTTAATATAACGCTTTTGCTGGAGATTTCTCTGACTGCATGGGCAATGCATGTTTGAATTCCATACCCATTTTATATCAGGTCAATGGTTGTGATTCTCAAGAGTAGATAATCATTATTACACCATATACTACTCACTGCTCTCATTTCATTACCTTTTTAGAGGGAACATTTGGGGTTTTTCTTTCTTGATCACAGAGAAATGATTTTAGGGGTCTGCTTTTCTTGTAATTTATCTAAGATCTAAATATACTAATTTAGGAGAGATCTTTAGAATATTTAGTATGGTATATTTTCAGAAGATATCCCATTAGTTCAGTTTTAATCATGTGCATGGTAAAGACTTTGTGGAACACCTAAGCAGTCGTTATCTAGCAGGCACGTAGAGACAGGAACCAGCCTCAAGCTCTAGGTTTGAGAGTCATCAGCACACAGGTGAGAATTGGAGCTATAGAGTTAAAAGTGATCATTCAAAGGACATTCATAATATAGAACTGTGCAGAGGTTATCAAAATTCAGTGGCACACGTGCTGTGATAAATATATGCACTAGGTAAGATGGGGGCATAAAGAAGGTTTGTTTGATCCTCTTTGCCAGGGAGAGGAAAGTTTTTTTGTAGCCAAAGCTGTAGTCAATCAATATATATGTCAGTTAGCAATGCTCATTTTCAAAAGGGCACTTGGTGTTAGTAGTCTTTAAATTGGCATAAAGCTATGTGCATTTTTATCAAATTTTGTATGACTTTTAACAGTACTTCTAAGGAAATATTAATTTTAATATTAAAAAGGATCCACGTTGTCTTCCATATCAAAATCTTTATTTTGGCCCTCTTTATGGTTCCAGTCTTATTTTTTACAAGCTTTCCCTTTACCAGAATGCTTCATGCACTCATGTGTCCCTGGACATTTGGGACTGCTCTTCATACATATTCAGCTGGATATCCCAACTCATCTTCCAGAAATAAAACCTTCAATATCTTCTCAGATAGTGAGGTGCCACGTTTTCTTTGGTTACTTCCACTATATTCTACATGAATATATTCTACTTATATGCCATTTGTGTATTTTCTAGTCTGTGAACTTATTCTCCAGTGGCTAGAACAACATATGAACAATACTAGACAAGAAATACTTGTAGATTTGAATGAATGTATGAATGAATGTGTATATGATAAAATTTGACCATATCACTCACCAGCAGTCCTGAAGAATCTCAGGATAAAGACAAGGTAGTTAATGTTGGATTGAACTATACAACTTGTGAGTGACATCAAGTACTTATTGATCAGATAGTGTCAGTAGCTGAACACCAAATGTGGTCTCAGTGACAACAGGGAATAACATATATTCAGGAGGTCTAAGCCAAAGTCTCAAAGGAACTGGTATCAGAAGAGTAACCATGGAAAGAAGCTAGTGCCTTGGAACTAGGGAAATATATTATGCAATAACATTTAGAGCCATATGTAGCCAATGTTTGTTGGTTTAGCAATTTAGGTAGACACAATTTATCTAAGATGTACTTTCAAAGGGCTGTGGTTTTTTACTAGTTTGAGTTGCATTTCATCTTAAAGGTTCCACATAGTACCCAAAATAACCTCACTGGCAAAGTTTCTTCCGTGGTAAAACAAACACTTAACTTCTCCCAAAAGAAAAAGAACTAAATTAAGAGTCAGTTTGTGCTTTATAAACGTTGAGTTACATTAAATACTTTTTGAACAGCTAGCCTTAATGGATGAATCCAGATTATAAGAGCATTCAAGAAAGGAAAAATTTCCTTTACTTATTGCTTGTATCAGTTACTATAATGTTCACACCAGTATAACAGATATTTGAATAAAAGTAAAGCATGGTTTTTAACTTATTAACTTAAGATGGGTTGAGAGATGTTGTTACTCTGCATAATCCCATCCCAGGAAATATAGCTAATATGCAGTTAATTCTCAACATAATACTGCAAGACAGTTACTTTACCTTTTTTTATCTCTTAGAATATAAGTCTCAGACAGTTTAGGTAACACGCCCAAGGATACACAGCTTGCAGATACCTTAAATAAGAATCAATTCTAGGGTTTTTTCCAAAAGCCCATGATCATTCCTGCAGATGCCATCAGAGCCAGTTGCTGCTGAAAGATAAAGATGAGAACTAAAAAAAGATCAGTGCATTCAGTGATCAGAAGTCCTCTAGTCACCTTTGAGAGCCTAGTTACACTAGAGAAGAAAGGCTAGTAAAACATATTTTGATAGATTATGGATTCTTTTGTAGAAAGAAATTGTCCCTGACCCAAACATACAATAATGATGAGTCAATTGTTCCGGCATTTGAATTCTTCATTTTTTGAGAAAACATTTCATTGTTTTTGGAACCACTGAAGCCCTACCCTGAGACCAAGTGTTCCTTTTTACACTCTTAGACATCTACAGAAGCATGGAGTTGTAAAAGGTGTCCAGTAAGGAGCTCCTATCCAAAAAATCTGGCCTTGGGTCTAAGGTTCAAACTCTGACAGTTTTAAGCATGAAACAAATGAGCCTGATGAATGGTAAGACAGGCTGTATGGGTTATGAAATCTTGAAAAGCTTGTAGAATCAATAATAGACAAAGGAGTCAAGGGTTATCATCTACAGAGGAGCAAGCCATGAAATCAGAAAAACAATCATAGACCAGTGCATTAATGATGGTAGCCCTGGAGACCACATGGGAGAGAATTTAGACATCATCCCTGCATAATCAGATGGAGTCTTGACAAGTGAGAGACAGTGGATGTCTTAAACCTTTATTCATCCATAGATATCTGGGCTTTGCTTCCATCTTTAAGCCAGAGCTGTAACCTGCTCCCTAGATATCTCATGCAGAATTAAAAGATGACGTTACCTGGTCAGATTACAGTTTGCAGCTATTTTTCCAGCATATTTTATGAATCTTATTTCTGCCATAGCTGGCCAGGATCACTGGAATCTGAAAGTACTATTGTTAGGCTCTGCAAGTTGTGTGACCTATGACAAGTTCCTTAACTTCTCCTTACAGCATCTATCAAATGGGGATCATGACAAATTCCATGACCAACATGTAACAAATGCTTAATATTTTTGAATGGATAATTTCATAAATGATTTAGTAATACTCTATGTAATGTGAATAACACAATGCCTTGTGCTTGTGTTCAAAAATAATATTCATTAGTTTTAATATTCTTTTAAACATCATAATGCAGTAAGAGAAATGGCATTTATGACAACATTTAAAAAAGTGAGCATGACTCATTCAGCAGTTTTTAAAATTATAAAAATAAAAGAGTATTCATGTCTACTTATGAAAGTAGAAAAGAGGGAGTTATACCAAGATCTGATTTCGCATTCAAAATCTCCCCTTTCTCCTTCTGTAATTTGTATAGATCTGACTGCGGATGCATATTCTTCTCTGACTCTCCCAAGGATAAGGGAAAATTACAGCTCAAAGGAAATGAGGGGATGGATAATCAGGTATAATCCTTTGTATTACCCAAGAAAAAAATTGAGCCCCAAAGATACTGAATAACTTTCCTCATGGTACATAGACAGTTAAAATTTTCTTCTATATAAGTCCGATGCACTTTACAGCTGCTCTCTAGGCTTGCATAGTTGATAACATCGTTCAGCTTTCAAATATTCCAATCCAAAGAAACTGCCATAAATTCAGTGTTTTTAAAATCAACTGAAAATATCTCTGGCCTATGCTTTGATGAATACAGCATACAGCATTTTCAAAGTGATTCTTCTCCTTGGTTATGTTCTTGGAGATTATTTTGGATATATAAATCCATTCTCTCAAAGAGAAGGAGATCGTATTGTCCATTTGGCTGACAAGAAATGATTTTAAATTGTTTCATAACAAGAAATTTAAAAGGAGTATTTCGAATCCCAAGGCTTTTCAATAAAGGTTCAGTGATATGTGAATGAAAAGAGAAGCTGTGAATAGATTACATATAGGACAAAGAGAAATCAAGTAAGGAAAATATACCTGAGGTTCTTGAAAGAATAATCTTGTTTAAAAAGTTCACTCTTTTGCTGATATTTTTAATAGGAAAATCACTCAAATATGTGTCATTTCGGTGTGTATATTAACAACTCTAAGGAGTGAGCACCTTGCTAATATTTTTACTCTTGTCTCTCCCATCAATCCCAACACCAAATTTGTAGTATGCATTTTCCCTAGATATCTTAACAAAATGCAGTATAGTTCAATGACTGGAGTCTTGTTTGTAATAAATAGAAAAAAACCATGGATTATTAATTGAGATTATCTGAGTTTGTGCCCAGAATCACCATTTACTGTGTAATTTTGAGCAGGTTGCCCAAGTACCACGAGGCTCAGTTTCTTTATTTTTGAAAATTGAAATAGTAAAATCTATTTTTCAGGCTTACTACAAGGGTTAGTGAAAATATTTGTAAGAATATCAGCATAGTTTTTGGTGTATAATTGATATGTAAGTTGATAGGAATAATAGCTAACAGTATTATTATCATCTATGACTTTTAATAGCCCTTATGAAGATAAACCTCCTTTTCCTAATTTGGACTGCCCAATTTAGCCTCCCACCCTTTACTGACGTTTCCAAGAGAGACAAAACAGAGGAGATGCTTCAATCAAAGTAATATTTGTGTCTGAAAGCTGAGCATAACTTCTGCCCTGAATGAGCAGCATCAAGAGGAAAATACCTTTCCTTTTTCCTGTAAAACTCATAGTCTAGGGATATTATTTCTGGGGCTATTATTTCATTTTGTGAATATTTACGGTGGACTTAGTTTGCTTTGAATATAGGTTGAGAGCTGGTCACGCATTGATAAAGATAAGATTCTTGCCTCAAGGATCTCATTGTTCCTGTGAAACTCAGATATGTAAAGCAGGTATTGTCGGTAGTAGCTGTTTGGATAAAATTGTCAGCACAAATAATCCATAATCAATCTATAAATCAAAACTGGGGTAAATTTATTATGAGCCACTTTTGAGGACCACATAGCCTGGGGCCCTCCTTCCTCAAGGAAGGAAGGGCACCACAGAAGTGGGGTGTACAGAGCGGTTATATACCATCAAAGACCATGTATCACATATGATTGCAATGTCCCTTTTACAATAGCCACAAGATTGCCCTGCCAGATTGCCCTGTCAGCATAGCGATTGATGGACACAGCGGGTAGCAGGTCTGCTGTCTCCACGGGCGTGGCAGGTAGCAGGTCAGTTGTTTCAAGTTGGGTGGTCACAGGATGAGAGCAGCAATCAAATCCCAGCCTAGGGAGAAATGCTTATCCTTAAGGAAATACCAGTGTGAGGGAAGTTGCATCCTTATCTTAAGGGCATTTACTCTTCTCTTTGGGACATGGTAAAGCAGATAGACAATGCATATTCAAAGTCGACAGGCCCTTTTGGAAAAACAAACTCAGGTCAAATGAGCTTCCTCATATGCTCCAATATATCCTATTGCTTGCCATTTATTTATCAAAGTCAATAGAAATTCAGATGAAGGAGTCCTCAAATATGTCCAGGACATCAGGAATTGTTTACAAAAGTCATGGAACTGAAAGTTATGTCAGAGTTTAAAGACAAAAATGGGTGAATATTCTAGGTAAAGATAACAATATGGACAAAACCATGTAGCTGAGATATTGTATAGTTTGTACAAGAAATTACAATAAATAGATAGGTATTCTTGGATTATAAAGTACAAATGGGATGATGTCAGAAGTTTACAGCAGACTGGCAGGCTAGCATCAGATTACAAAAGTCCACGCTAAAGGTTGGGAGTTTCAGCTTGCAGATAGAGGAGAGCCATTGAAGATTATTGAGTAGGGGAGTCACAGAATCATATGAACATGTTATTTTTCACCTATCAAGCTTTGTATAAGAACTAGAGTGGAAGGAAACTATTGAAATTGTGACCAGTGAAGAGGCTTTGCAATTGTCCAGACAAAGTTGTTGTAGGCTTGGATTGAAGTAATAATGGGAGAGGCTGCTTCGAGAGGCATTTATGGAGCAGCACTGCTTGGATTTAGTAAACTTCAGAAAAGTTGAAAGAAAGGGAAAACTCTAACAACAAGTAAAGTTTCTAGATTAGGAAATTAAGTGGTTAGAGTTGCTATTAACCAAAGTCTTAAAGTGAAAAATAAAGCAGAAGTGGGGAAAAAATGAATTAGTTTGGAAGCATTCTGTATCTGAAGAGCTTTAGGACATCCAGGGTAACATACAAAACAGAAAATTTAACATGATGACTTCAGCATAAATTTGTGACCACTAAAAGTCATTGAACAGAAGTAATCCATTATCAGATTTGCATTTTAATTCTCATATTCTTGGGAAAGACTAAACTGGCAGCAGAATGAAACAGGCAAAGAGATGATTGAAGTCATCCAGGTGGACTGATGCAAAAAATTTCAGTGTGGTATTGTCACTGACTAATTGCCCCAGGAGCTCAAGGGAGGTTTCTGAAGCATTTAACAGTTTCTCCAAACTGGTTTTTTGTTGTTGTTCTTATGTTAAGAGATGCAATCACCAACCACCCTGAACCAGTCCAAACTCCACCTCAAGAGCAGCACCTGTGCAGATGGGCCAAAAAGTGCCCAAGAGATGACCTTTGCTTCATTTTAATGTTAATATCTCTGTCCCAGGAGGAGCTTAGGCCTTATTACCATAACATGTGATGTATGTGGAAGCATGTTTTCCAACTGAGTCTGCACAAGTGAATACCCACCTCTCCCTATTGAATATTCATTCCCCATCGAAATAAAAGGCCCCTGCTTTCCCATGCTCAGGGAGCCATGGTTTTGGGAAATAATTCCCCATGGGCTCCTTATTTGCAGCAAACAAACTTTAATTTGTGTGACAGCTACTTCTGGTGAAGGCTTTTATTTCAACTCACCAAGTGTGGACCCAGTTTTGTTCGGTAACAGTAGTCCAGTGGAGATGGAATAAAGTGCAAAGAATTGAGAGTTATTAAGATGTCAAGAGTAGCTTACAGTCACTATTTCATTAACAAAGGAGAAGGAAAGGGAGCCTAATGTCTCCCTCCAGATTGCAACTTTAGAGGGCTGGGCAGAGATGATACCATAAGAGAGGGAGAATCAATTAGTCAGAATATGTATTTGCATGTGACAGCAATCTCCCTTCAAATCAGCTTACACAAATAAACAAACAAGATAATACATTGCAAATGCACTAAAGTCTTTCACAAACCAAAGGAAAAGCTGTACGAAGCATGGTAGCTTGAAATACTTCAGAGATTAGAACTAGGGATTCAGATGTTGTTGTGTCATCTTGATTCTTGCTCTATTGACTCCTACCAAATATGATTTTTAAAATGTGGTTAGAAACATGGTTCCTAGTACCTCAAGTTCAAATAGATCTACTGCAATGATTCAAGAAGCAAGGAATTTCCCTCTCCCAGCTTCTGATTGAACCAGCCTTGGTCACACGGTTTATTCCTTGAACACATTTCTGAGACCAAAGACCAATTTTGAATAGGCCTGCATGGGTTGAATGGCCATACCTTTAATAGGCATGAAGGGTATGTGGTACAGAGGGAGTGAGTATTGTGCAGACAAAAACAAAAAGTGTCAACTACAAGAAGTTTCGTGGAATAGAGATCTTGAGTTCTGATTGGGAAATACTGAGAATGAATTACCAGTGAGATAGTTGAGTAGAATTATCTAGTGATAAGTTGAATCAACAGGAACTAAATTCTGGACTTGTGCTGGGAAAAGAAATTGGCTTAAGATGCAGTACCCTGAATGGACTAATAAGATCCTTGATGGTTTCTGTGTAGTGAATAACCTGACAGAACCCTGCATTTAGAATGTGGATCTCTCAGTTAGGTGTTAGAAGTATTATATAAAGCAGTGAATGGAGGTAATTGAGGAAGAATTGAGAGGCTGTCCATGGTGCTTTATAGCAGGCAGCATGCTGATCTTGAAAATTCATATCTTCAAAGCATATCACCAAGAATCCTTTCCCCAAATGGAAAGGCACATGAAGATAACTTCTGAAATCTGCTTGCAAGAAACCTCTATTGTCTCCACATCACCTGGAGCCAAGAACAGTAAACATGTTCTTTGTGAGGATGCTCTAAAGGAGTGTATAGGGTGCTAAATTTTGCTTGATTTTGATGTTTCTTTTCTTTCACTTTCAACACTCTTAATTCACGGTTTTTAACAGATGTCTATTGTTCTTTATTTTATCCCCCAAATTTTTAAAAATAAAGCTCTAGAGTAGGGTGATAAATCTATTGTCTGTTTCACACTTTGCTGGGAATGTTATATTTACTCAACTGTTTCTCTTTCAATACTGTCTTCTTCAAAGCTTCATTTAAGCATGTGTTCTGATACAGTGGAATTTCTAGCTCCATCACTGATCTCTTTCATAAGAACCTGTTCTCTATTCAAAACAAAGAGATTTGAAAGTATGGTATGGACTGGAGGACTTGTGAACTCACTCTTCCTGTCCAGCGTGGATAAAGGTGTCTATTTTTCTTCTCAATGTTATGTGTCCTACAAATATGTGAGAAAATTAATGATTTTCCCTATATGAAAATCCTCCTAATACTATTTTAGCCTGCCAACCAAATTCTAGTCAGCTTCCCATCACAGAAAGTTTCTTGGTACCCAACAGACAAGGAAAAAGTGCCATATTAATGTTTTTCTGTGATTCTATTTATTCCTTACATCAGTTTGACTGAAGACTCTGGAGGCCAGTATATAATAGTTTATCTTGAAAATGCAGTGTGTAGTTTGAAATTTGAAGAAAAATTCTTGCATCAACATAACAGAAAAAAAAAAAGAATGTAGAAAAGAGAGAGAGTCACAGCCAAAGAATTACTCAGGACTAAGGAAAGAAGTAAAGAGTGAAACCCACACTTTAAAAGAGATAAGGAAAATTTAGAGTAAGCCCAGAATTTTTAAACCTTTTTACAAAACTGGAGATTCAGAATATATGAAACCAAAATCTCAATATGTTAAATATCACATCTCTATAATTCTAAAACTGAAATTTGTATGAAATGAGTTGAATGGCACTGCTTAGATTTTCTATACAACAGCCTGTCCAAAATAAATGTTTTTTAGCCAATGTTCATGGATTTATTTACAGGTTTCATGTAACCAAAGATTTTTAGAGGCAAAATCTCATGAGATGTGATGGTCAAAATAAACACACTCTAAAGCAAAGTGAGGAGATGGTGATGGTTTCTAAAGAGTCATCTTTGGAAAACAACCAATTTCTTTCTAGATGTGCAAAAAAATGGAAAACCCGAGTAATTTTCCAAATGCTAATTGCAATCTAAAAACTAAAAAAGTTATTTTACTAACCTGATACATATTCTTGTTTCTTTGTAGACCTAAATAATCAAATTAATGATTAATATCATATTTATAATTATTCTGAAAGTAATAAAAAATGTATAGTTATACGGAGATACCATTTTATGATACGAGTTAATTTAGAGCCTCCAGATACTATATGAATGTACTTAATCCCAATAAAAAATAAAATAAATCATGCTGTCATTCCCAATCATATTAATTATATGTTACTAAAAGTATTTTTTAAATTTTAAATGAGAAAATGAATGCTTTTCCTTACATCTTAATTCATATTGTGTTAAATTTTATTCTTTACTGAGTTTTGTTTTGAAAGCATATTCATTTATTTAAGTTGAAGACAAGTTTTGCACCTTATATTTTTACCCAAAGAGAAAAGATTTAAAGAAGTTAGTGCAGGATATTTCAATGTCAAAATCATCTTAGAGTTGAAAAAGCTTGGGATTTATAAAAAATCATAATAAAACTTTTAATATTTGAACATTAATGTTTCAAAATAAATTTAACTTAAAATGTACAGAAATTTTTTTAAAAATTGTAACAAATTATGAATATCACATTAAATTTGTAAAAAGCTTTAGACTTTTCAAAAGACCGAGGAAAATTTTGCATAGGACTCAGGAATATTATTCATTTAGAAATGTTCTTGGGTCCTGCAAGAGTTAATATTTTTCAGGTGAGAAAATAGCTCATATTTGTTAGATGACAACCAAAGACGCTGACTAGTTCTGCAACTCTGAATTCTCGTTTCCTTTTGCTGTATGTTACATTTCCGCTATGCCATATAGCTCTTGATATTTTTTTTAAAGTTTGACCTGAATTATAGTCCTACTAAAGATACAATGAACTCTTTGTTATTCCTGAACACTCTCATTTTTAAAAGATTGCAAAACATTACCTGTCTTAAAAACATGGTGGGGGCTGGCTCAGTAGCGTAGTGGTTAAGTTCCACGTTCCACTTCGGCAGCCTGGGGTTCACAGGTTCAAATCCCCATGCAGACCTACACACTGCTCATCAAGCCATGCTGTGGGGGCATCCCATGTACAAAATGGAGGAAGATGGGTAGGGATGTTAGCTTAGGGCTAATCTTCCTCGGCAAAAAGAGGAAGATTGGCAATGGATGTAAGCTCTGGGCCAATCTTCCCCACCAAAAAAAGAAAAAAAAAAGGTCATTCCATCCATTGTCTTCCTCCAAAATCTGTGCATTTCTCTTGTGGCCACTATCAAACTGGATTTTTTGATACCAAAACAATAACGACCACAAAAGCTTAGTATTATAATAAATATATAATATTTTGGGTACTCAGTGTGTCAAAATATACATAAAAAGGATTATACAAATTATCTCAGTTTATCCTCACAAAATAACAATATAGATAGTAAATCAAGATGAGATTCTAAAAAATGTTTAAGTAACCCACAAAAGGCAAGACAAGAGAAACAGAGGAAACAAACAGAAAACAAACACTAAAATGGCAGATTGTAACAGCCCAAAACTGGAATTAGCTCAGATGTCCTTCAACAAGTGAGTGGTTAAATAAACAATAGTACATCTGCACCACGGAACACTACATAGCATTACAAAGGAAAGAGCTAGTGATACACATAACCCCCAACCTGGATGACTCATGGGAATTATGCTGAGTGAAAAAAACCAACCCCCAAAACATCACATTTTATATGATTACCATTATATAGCACTCTTGAAATAACAAAATTATAAAGCTGGAGAATAGATTAGTGGTTGTCAGGGGTTAGGGAGGGATGGGTAGGAGGTATGAATGGTTATCCAAGGGCAACACAAGAAATCCTTGTGGTGATGGGACAGCTTTGTATCTTGATTGTGGTGTTGAATACACCTCTACACATGTGATAAGATTGCACAGAACTAAATACGCACACACCAGTGAATATAAGTAAAACTGGAGAGATGTCAATAAGATCAGTGGACTGTCTCAATGTCAATATCCTGGGTGTGACAAGGAAATTTTTAGAGGTGTGGATATGTTTATCACCTTGATTATGGTGATGGTATCACGGGTGTACGCATATGTCCAAACTCATCAAAATGTATACATTAAATATGTGCAAACTTTTTGTGTTTCAATTATAGCTCAATAAAGCTATAAAAAGAAAAAAACAATATGACAATTATTATAATTATTTCCAATTTAAAAAGAGTGAGAATCTTAGTTCTTCATTTCAGTAACTCTGAAGTAGCTTGGATAGGCTAACTCTACCACATAAAATGATATGTGGTCAAACAACAACATGCAGTCACTGGAACATGACCAAAATCAGGCAGAAAATGTAAGAAAGTCTGCCCTGAAAGACAAAGTGCAGCATATGTGATTTTTGATTTTGCAGTCTGTTGACCACGACTCTTTATATTCCTCAAAATTTGGGTGGCAGAAAGCCACCATTTTCCTGACTTAAGATGTCAGATAATAGAGTTTAGAGGTGATAGAATACCATATAATTAATGATGTGAGGGGAGATGTGCTCCTGGAAAGAGGCTAAGAACCAACATTTGTGTATAAAATTCACCCAGATATTTGACTGGTCACTATACCACCCATATTCAAACCTGATCTCAGATGTCCCAGTGGAAGCCAAGAGAAATAGATATTTCAGATGCCGCCTTCCACGTTGAAGACAAAGTTCGGAGTTTGACTGTAGCCAAATGAACTGCTCATTTAAATAGAAAATTCTTTTCAGAAACCATGAGAGAATCCAGATCCTCTGCAAGCTATCACTCATAGCACCCATTTTCCCATCAAAATTACTAGATATGTGAAAAACAGGAAAACGTGATATATACTCAAGGAAAAAAAAAAACAGCCAGTAGTAATCAAACCCCAGGTGACCAGATATTACAATAATAGATGGGGATTTAAAAGTAAGTATTGTAAATATGTCAATAAACTTAAAGAAAACTAAGCGCAATCAGTGAACTGATAGAGAATCTCAGCATGGAAACAGAAACTATAAACAGGACAAATGGAAAATCTAGAACTAGAAGGGAAAACAACAGAAAAATAAATCACTGGATATGGATTAATAGAAGACAGAAGACAGAAGAGAGCCAGTATACTTAAATATAGATCAATAGAAATTAATAAATCTGAGGAACACAAAGAAAGAAAAAACTAAAGAAACAACGAACAATCTCAGAAACCTAGGGCATGATATCAAGTAAATTAACATAAGTACAATTAAAGTCTCAGAAGGAGAGGAGAAAAAGAATAAGGAAGAAAAAAAATAGAAAAAATAAAGGTCCTAAATTTCCTGAATTTCATGGAAGGCATCAACTTCCTTGATGAAACCCATGTAGGAAAAATAGAGAAACAAAGGAAAAACATGCTGAGGCACATCATATTCAAATGGTGGTTTAGATAGTCTATTATAATCTGATACGCGGGTGTGGTGATTATACAACTTGAAGACAACAGAATGATACTTAAAAATCTGTTATTGGCCCCACAAAATGCCAACATAAGTTCAGTGGTAGAATTTAGAAATAAATATATCAAAAAGAGAGATGATATTTCAGAGGATATATCAGAAACCACTATTATAAGAAGGAAGGAATGTAACACAGGGAATTAAGCCTCTAAAAATCACTCAAAGGCTTGGAGGAGCAGACACAAGGAAAACCCAGTGGCTGCTGTAAAGCATCATAAGAGTCAACATAGAGCGGAAATAATCTTCTCCTGAGGTTATCTCGGAAGAGAACCTGGGTTATACATTGAATATGCCTAATAAAAGATAGTCAACTATTGGGGCTGGCCCAGTAGCATAGTGGTTGTGTTTGCACTCTCTGCTTCGGTGTCCCAGGGTTCGCAGGTTCGGATCCCGGGCGCGGACCTGCACGCCGCTCATCAAGCCATGCTGTGGCAGCATCCCACATACAAAATGGAGGAAGACTGGCACAGATGTTAGCTCAGCAACAGTCTTCCTCAAGCAAAAAGAGAAAGTTTGGTAACAGATGTTACCTCAGGGCCAATCTTCCTCACCAAAAAAAAAAAAAAAAGACAGTCAACTATTCCCTATGGAATGCTAATTCATTTTCAAAACAGATTATCTGATTTTCTCACGTTTGTGATGGAGAAATACACTCAACTTCATTAATCAGTATATTAATTGCTAACTGTAATACAAACTTTCTGATTTTGGAGGCAGTTGGGTTAAAGTACAATTTTTGGTTATAGACACAGATTTACAAACTTCAGCAACATCACTTTCCAGCCCAGTGACATATACAATAAAACATCATAAAATTACAGAAAATAATAATTATTTATTGAGTAAGGCACTCTTCTAAGTGTTTACATGTATTAGTTTATTTAGTTCTCATAAAAACCCTATGAGAGTTTATTTTGTTCTCAGAGTATTCTTGTTATTCCCAATTTGCTGTTGAGAAACAAGGACAATTAAAATTCAATCCTGTTACATTTAAGACCCTTTCTTCATCATTTCTGTAAGGTTGATATTAGGGAAACATGAGGTATTACTACCAATGCACCAATTTAACAATTGCCGTCCTAACTATTTCCTCTAATAACACTCCTCTGCTACTATTTTTACCACCACCACAACAGCTACTACAACAATCACTATGCATCCTAAACGCTAGGCACTATGATACACAGTTTTATAACAATTTCAATAATTTAATCTTTATAAAAACTCCATGAGGTAAGTTCTATTGTTATTCTCATTTTATAATTGAACACTTGACTTTGTAACTCATCAAAGTTGTGTAGATAATAAAAGATAGAGTCAGGGTTAAAATCTATATATAAATTCACCAGGAACTTATTAATGAAGACTATCTATGACGATAATGATGATGAGATTCTGACAGTTTTTTTGTGATGACAAAATTTTTCTGCAACAATCGCTTACTAACCTTAACATCAGGAACATAAAAGTCTCATCCATCCAATACAGAATTAATAATTGAGATGTTAAATTTAAAAAAAATACGATGAAGTCCATGCCATAAGTTTTAAGTACTATTCTCAAACTGTGTTCATGCTTATTAACTACATATTATTCTAACAAACTGGATTATAACGTTTCTCTACACACTTAATGGATTAAATTAGTTCTTTGTTGTAAGTGTTCCAGATTGTAGCAATTATTCTAATAGCAACAGAAAATGAAGATGACAACCTCATGGAAAGGAAAACAAAATGTAGTTGCAAAATTTGTAAAGCACCACAATGTGTAAAATAAATATCTTCAATTAATTCAGCCATCAATGAGATCATGACAATAAACTAATGAATATGCATGGTGTTCACTGTGAGTCTTCTCAGAATAGTCTAAAATATGTTTTGCATATTTTGTTTTTAAAGATAGGATTCATGTAAAACACTCAAAGATTTATCTTTAAATTCATTAATTATTTTAACATCGAATCTTAACACTGTTATGTGTTAATACAGCCAGTGTGTTATAATGGGGAAAGAATGAAAAATTGAGTTTGGATTATACTCCCATCTCTACCAACAACAATTGATACCGGCTCAACACAGGGTTGACATGAGGAAAACCATTGTAGTAAAGAAACCCTATTGTAACTTTGAATGACCTCTGACTAACTAACCCAGCTGGATATGAACCCTCCAGGAGATCTAACTGCTCTGTAGATTTTACAACCCCTGCTGGCCCATGTACCTCCTAGCCGTGATAAGATAACTTTGTTCTTTTGAGTTCCTCAGGAACGTGATGACCTCCTGAACAGAGAGTCTATGCTGATAGCCATCATCAATGAAAACTGAAAGATCTGGTGTGGCGACACCCAGTCTGTACCACCTGAGGGTCAACATTCCTAACCCCCTCTCCTATAACCCACTGGCCTATATAAGTGCTGTAAGATTTTGTGCCCCCTTAAGATGGTTCTTTCAGACATTAGTCAGCCATCTTCCTTCTTGCTAGCAAGCTGTAATAAAAAGTCCTTTCTCTCCTACCTCCTTGCCTCTTGACTATTGATGCATCTTGCAGTGGGCAGATGACCCCCCCCACTTGGGCAGTAACACTATTCCTATAACTTTGGCCAGAAATATTTTAACAATCTTGGGCATAGATTAGGCTAGCTTTAAAGTGTCTTCCATCTTTAATATTCTATATTTCTACTGTACTTTTTTAGAAAATGTGCTGAGGTAAGAGCCTTTATTCAAAGCTTGTCAGATAAATTAGGAATTAATGTCAGGGACAGCAAGATAATGGGTATACTCTAATGCATCACTAGTGTGGATACAGTAAAATAATTTGCAGTATTTCCAATTATTCATTCATAAAAATTTATAGATAGAGCAAATAACAGCTTGCTAACCACCTTGGAAGAAGGTGTTAAAAACACTTTTCTTCAACCTTAATTGTTTTGTAACATTACATCTTAATCTCAAGGGTATTATGATTATCTATCTATCCATCTATTTATCTGTTTATTTACTTATTTATCTGCTCTTTTCTTTGTAAATAGGGGCCTGTTGCATAGCCTCCATACTCATTTATAGAAAAGATTAAAACTATAAATCATCACAACTCATAAGCTGCCTACTTGGAGCTTAACAGCCAGCACAGCACCAAAACTCATGGAGATTTATGATTCTCAGACAGTTCCTCTCACCCACCATCAAGAAGATAAAGGGAAAGGAAAGCTATCCAATTAACTCAGTGTCCGCAGACAATACCTATGTAAACAGATGGGATCAGCTACCTGGAGGACAAAACCTCTAGGAATAGAAGGAGGGTACGTGAGGAGAGGTGAGTGTGTATTGACCCTGGTGTCTTCTACATGTTGAAATGTCGGCTACATACCAGGTCTAAGTGAAGACATCTGCTTTTCTGAAACTTTATCCAGCCAATAATGATTCATCCTAATGTCCTACTCTTCTAATCTCTAGTAGATATTATGCCTTATACCACGTTCATCTATATATAACTGCTGTGGCAGTCAAATCATGTCTAATTTGATCCTTTATATAAAATTTCAAGATCTTTGGAAAGAATTATGATTTTTATATAAGATCTTGTTGTTTCTTCATATTCTAGTCTTGTGAGTCTTGCCAAGATAAGATAACTGTAACAATAACCCTTTTATCCCTGAGCTCAATGTTAGACTACATTTGCCTTACATATAGGTGTGAGTGTATGACTGAATTCTGCCAATGGAATACAAGAGGAAGTGACTCAGCTCAGGGTCTTCACTGCATCACACTGTCTCTAATCCATACTATATAGTCATTTTTCATTTTTTCTCCTTCCCAGGCCTTGAACAAATTTTGTCCTTGATAGTTATTTCTCTGTCTCCCTTCCTCTGTCCCTCCCTCTATCTCAACACTATCTGACTCAGGCACGCTGAATTTTAAATATTTCTTAAAACATTGATTATCTAATTAGGAACAAGTGTTATTAGAAAACTACTAGGTTAAATCCTTCTGCAGGGATATAGAGGGCTTGACCAAGAAGGACTGGCCAAGAAGAGAGATCCATGGTTTGGTGCAACTAAACACATGAGTCACACAAAATTGTACCAAATGAATACAAGAAGCAAAAAGAAAACATTTTCCTGGGACTCATGTCCTGTTAACATCCTTATAAATATTGGTATTTTGCCAGCACATCTTTCTCAGTGTTCTGACACTCTACGCTTTCCTTGAGCAATCTGATCCACTTATATGGCTTTGAAATATATATCGTTAAACCAGACTTATCTCGTTAGATCCAGAATTACATATTAAATTGCACACCAGGAATGTCCAATTGAATGTTATCTTAACACCACAAACTCATAATTCTCAAAATGGAGCTCACTGTCCTTCCCCGAAAATATGAACTTCTATTTAATTCTCAGTCTTATATAAAGGCACCATATGCATATTTCAAGACAGAAATCTGAGAGTCACCCTAGATTCCTTTCTATCTCTTACTTCCCACTCATCTAGTCAGTGGCCAACAACAGTAAGGCCTATCTCCTTTACATCTATTTTAACTATGCCTTCTTCCTTAACTCTACTACTTTTGCCCTAATCAAGAAGCTTGGTGTCTCTTCTTTGGCTATTGTTATAACTTTTAAAATGAAGTCCACACTTAAAGGAGAGAAATTAAAGGTACATCTGATATATACACACCCAACCATAAAAGTAACTTTTTATAATGCAAATCCAATGTCTTCCCAATTAGAAACAATTCGCTCAATAGTTTTCCATTGCCCGAAAAGTGATCTGTAAAATTTTCCTTAAGTAGAAAATTTTTCTCTAAAAAAACCCTTAGAAAACTTCATCAGAAACCTTAGAAAACCCATCTTCATCAGAAGTTGATCAGAGCTTCTTTAGTTTATGTGAAACAAAGAATTTAGCTCAAGGCAGAGAAGGAAAAAGAAAAAGAAATAAGTTGATTTAAGTTCAGTTACATGTTAAGCCATAAAATAGGCATAAATTATAAACTACTACTATTTACCACATTTTTTACATTTATTACACTCCACAATTATCTAAAATGTATGTTGTAAACCTGGATGCTTATACCAATATATAGTTTTTAATTTCAAAATGGAAAATAGATATCCAGTTTGATAATAACTTGACAACAGGAGTATTATTATTATTTCATAATAGATATCAAGAAAGAAAATACAAGACCTGTTAATTATTGTAGAGTAAATTTACCAGGCAAATGTGCCTCCAACTCCGCCAGCGATGGTGGTCTAGTAGTTAAGATTCGGGGCTTCCACCACTGCAACCTGGGTTCTTTCCCAGTCAGGGAACCACACCACCCGTCTGCCGGTTGTCTGTGCCGGTTGTCTTGCTGTGGCAGTTGCATATTGCTGTGATGCTGAAATCTATATCACTGGTTTTTCAAATACCAGCAGGATCACCAATGGCGGGCAAGTTTCAGTGAAGCTTCCAGATTAAGAGAGACTAGGAAGAAGGACCTGGCTACCCACTTCTGAAAAAATTGGCGATGAAAACCCTATGAATAGCAGCAAAGCATCATCTGAGGTAGCACCGGAAAGTGAGAGGATGGCGCAAAAAGACCAGGCAGGGTTCTGCTCTTCCGTACACAGCGTGGCTCGGAGTTGGAATGGACTCCAAGGCACTAACAATGAAAAATTTATTGTAATTTAATAATTTTCCTTCAGCCTGACCAACCAGGTTTTGTCTATCCTACTGGGTTGTATATATTCTGAGTTTTTCTTCATTGTTAATAACATAGAGAACAAATACATAACAAAGTATTTGAATAAAGTGCAGTCATGTGTTGCTTAACAATGGGGATATGTTCTGAGAAATGCATTGTTAGCTGATTTTGTCCTTGTGTGAACATCATAGCATGTACTTACACAAACCTAGATAGTATAGCCTACTACACACCTAGGCTCTATGGTACTAATCTTATGGGACCACTGTCATATATGTAGTCTGTTGTTGACCAAAAGGTCATTATGTGGTGCATGACTGTATTTCTAAAGTCATGGATATTGTAGGTAGGATTAGATTTTTTTAGAGGAAAATTTATGATGTCTGGCCACCCTGATTAAAAAAAAAGTGGCAAGATAACCTTCTTATTTCTTTTATTTATTTATTTGCTGAGGAAGATTTGCCCTGAGCTAACATCTGTTGCCAATCTTCCTCTTTTTGCTTGAGGAAGATTCGACCCGAGATAACATCTGTGCCAGTCTTCCTCTGTTTTGTATGTGGGACACCGCCACAGCATGGCTGCCGATGAGTACTATAGGTCTGCACCCAGAGTGCAGCACACCAAACTTAACCACTAGGCCACGGGGCAGGCTCCCGTGCTTATTGTTTGAAAAGATGCATGACATTGGCTCACCTATTGAAAGTGACATTTAAAAGCAGTTAGATTTTAGTAAAAATATGATTAGGAAAGCAAAGGTTCTTTTCAGGCCAGAGTAAGAGAGGGCCCCAGACTCCTATCTAAATGACATATTTTCTCAGGTGTAAAAACAAAGTATGAGATAAACCTTCATGGAAGAATCTTGGAATATGACACAAAACATGACATTGTAAAATGTAGTCTTTAGAAAGAAAAATGTTAATCCATATTATAGAGTTTGTCTCACATCATAGTCATGACATTGTTCAACATGTCTCCTGGTATAATGTAATACGGATTACAAACAATCATCTATGTAGCATTCTTGCCAAAATATTTTCCAGGAGTAAACATGAGACAAATCCAGAATGTGGGACATACTCCAGATAACTAATATGACCTCTTTAAAAAGTTAAGTTCATTAGAACTTGGAGACATAATAACCAAATGCAATGGGTAAACATAGATCATAGATTAAAAAAAAAAGATATAAAAGACCTCTTGGGAAATTGGCAAAATTTGAAGGTTATGAAAATGGATTGCATTTAGACAATATTATAAAATTGTTCACTTTCTTAGGTCTGATTACGGCATTGTGGCTGTGTAGCAGAATGTCTTTATTGTTAGAAGGTGCATAATTAAATATTTATGAAGTATTTAGTGATGAAGTGATATGAAGCTTGAACTTTCAAATGGTTCAGAGGGAAAAATGAGAAAGAGAGAGAGAGAAGGAATGAGAAAGAGAGGAGAGGGAGGGAGGCAGGAAGGAATAAGGAAATGAGGAAGGGGGAAGAGAGAGAGAACACATGTGGCAAACATGGAATTATGTTAACTGGTAAATCTAAGTAAAGGTAAAGGATATATTGACATGAATTTATCTTTTCTTTCTACATTTTCCCAGGTTTGAAAATTTGCCAAATAAAGATTGAGGTAAACAATAAAATGAGACATTTTAAAATTTTTCACTTAGTTTTCCATATCCCTAGTAAAAGGTGGGGTAAATATGATGTGAAAAGTTTGTGAAATTGTTTCCCTAATCAAAAGGAGTGATTACATTGTTTATAAGTGAGTTGCTCTGTTCAGTAGTATTAAATATGTTTTTTGTGGGGGGGGGGTAGGAATGTGTGGAGTAGAGGGACTTGGAATTAAACAGCTCAGCTGTGACCTTAATAATGAAAGCCAATATTTACTATGTAGTTATTATGAACCTATTGGCTCTGTTTTTCTGGAGAACCCTGAATAATACAGATTTGGTGCCAAGAGTGGTTCTAGAGAAACAGAATTTTAAGATTTGTTGTCTGAATTGGTTCTGGGGGTTCTGGAATTGGCTCTCAAATCTGATTAGATTTAAAGATGCTAATGATTTGACTTCCAGTAGTAAAGAGAGCACTGAAAGTTCATGGAGTGATCTGGTTATAGAGATATGAAAAATATCACCACTGGAAACTCCTAATCAGCCACCTACAAGAAGCAAGGAACTGAGTGATTGTGTATATGATTTCTTTGAACATTTTGTCAAGGTAATGAATATAATGAGATTGGCTGCTTGCTCCTAAACTTGCAGGACAAAGTGGAAATAATAAAGGATGTGCTTGGGGATGTGAATTCCCAGCTCAAGCACTGCACAAATGACTTGAAAGCTTCTTGTATGCCTTGAAGGAGACTCTATCTCCTGTAGCCAAAGAGTTAAGATTGCTGAAAATCAAACCAAGAATCTCATCCTGTGACTGGTTGAATTACAATGCAAGTTGAACTCCCAGGCTTGCAGATAGTACCCTACTATCAAAGTGGGGGTAATGGGATCCTGAAAGTTGGAATGAGGACGTGTGGGAAGATCCTGATGAAGCTGGGGGCATTGATCCCCTGATTTCTGATAAATCTTCTTTGCCAGTGGAAGCGCCTCTCCACCCCCCACTGAAAAATCCTCTCCATCTCCAGTGGAAGCATGGTTCTATTTCTCTGAAGAACTCTGACTAATGCAGGACCAGAACTTTTTGTCAAATTCAGTGTAATGCCTTTCTTAATTTCAGCAGAAATGATAAAGTAGTTTTCCACATGTAACCCAGATATCAAGTAGGTTCCCTTGACTTGAGGAGATGTGGTTAAACTTGGCCAGTGACCCAACTCTGTACTTTCAAAGCTTACTTCTCTATAATTCTAGCTTCCTCATGCTTCAGCTTTTCCCCACAGCGTCTTACTTTACATCTGTGATAACCCAGATGCAAAACTCAGCAACTTTGCTTATTTACATGAGAAATTTTATTCACACCTAGTTATTAAAGAGTGGTAAAGTCACAGGGAGAGGAAACAGCTCTTCTACCATTTCTCCCTTTTTTTCACTCTTTACTCACATTTCTTTCCCATTTATTTCTTATTCTCTCCCTCCCCACCACTCTTCCCCCCCAAATTGGTTTTAGGGACTACACAAATAAAAAGTCTCTTCTATGATTAAAGGTGGCTTTTCCCTTCCTTAGAAGCCTTGACATCAATGTCCTTCCAGGCACCAGAGGAATCACCTGCCAGACAAAGTATCTTTTAATGAAAGCAGCCTTCTCCCCAAAAGGATTTCTGCTGCCAGGGATTAAAGTAATAATAGTCGTAGCATCCCATAGTTTGTTTTTGATGTATTAATATGAGCCATTATGTTAATAGATAGCCTCATATTTACCATTCATTCTTCGCTGGGATAAGCTCTTCTTTCTGTCTGTCTGTTAATCTTTCAACATAGAGCTGAAATATATTCAATGATATTTGATTGAGGATTATTTTGTGCTTTCTTGGGTTTTTATGTCAATTATGATAATTTCATATAATGAATTGGATAGCCTTCTCAGTTCTCCATGTTGTTCAACAGTTTATATAATATCTTTCTCCTCAAGAGATTAAAATTTTGTAAAATTACTGCCTGGAGATGTTGTGACTGTTTTATAGGTATATAAGATAAACTGCATGTAACTATATTACTTTATAAATATAATTTCAATATCAAATTTAGCATTGCTGTATTCTGGTTTACTATTTCTTCTCAGAGAAAATATATTTTTCCCAGGAAATAATTATTTCCTCTGGGTTTAAAAATTTAATTAAGTGCATTTATATACAGTATCCTTTAAAAATATCTTTCTTCTTGTGCATCACTATGCTTTTTGATGTTTCATTTACTTATATCCTTTTTAAATGTTGTAATATTATAAAATAAATCATTTAATGTCTCTAAATATTTGCTTACAGGTATACACAATTTGACACAACTGCAAAATGTGAACCTATACATGTAATTTTTGTTTCCTTTTTGTACTTGGTTTGTTCCTTCCTTCCTCCTATTCCATTTATCTACTTTCACAAAGTCCTAACTAAGAAAATGAATAATAACAATTCATTTACTTTTTGCTAAATATCAGAATAATCCTTTAGGTTGTCACACATCTATAGAGTGGTATAGCATAGATCTAACTAATTATTTCAATAGATATATAATATTTTATTATGGACCATAGTTTTGCCATTTTCTATTGATGGATACTCACTGTGTTTCCTATTTTTTGCTGCTACAAATAAACCTGAAATAAACATCCTGTCACAGATGTTTTTATTTGCTAGTGCCTTTATCTTTAGGGTCCAATTTTAGGAATAGGATTTCTGGACCAAATAATATTTATATTTTAAATTTTGGAAATGTTCACAGATTGCATTATCAAAAGTTGTAACATTTTATATTCTAGTCCAAAATGTAATATGTCCTCCTATTTGTTCAGGCCTTGTTCTATGTGCTTCACTACTAGTTTATGCTCTTATTCACATTTGTTCTATGCCTTTCTTGTTAAGTACATCTTCCTAAGTATTTGCCAATTTTTTCATTATTGATTTGGAATATTTTTCTGATTTCTTTTTCTAGGTGGTTACTTTTGTACTAGGAAAAGCCATTTATCTGCATATATATTTAATTAATTCTACAGCCATAACTTCAGCTTTTATTTCTATTTGGTTTCCTTCCTAGGTTTTTTTTCCTGTGGTTGTTTTACTATCTTCTTATGATGTGCACATAAGGTAGTTTGTTTTAATCTTTACTTTTTATTAATGAAGGCATTTGGGTTTTGACATTTTCCTCTGAGAACGGCTTTTTCTGCATCCTAAAGTTTTTTGTATTAAGCACTCCTCTTTTTTGGTCTAAGCACTCACATTGTTTTGTTTTGTTTTTACTTAATATATAATATTCTCTTTCAACTAAGCATTATCAAGAATTATTTATATAATTTTAAAATACTTCTCTTATTTTTCTCCTCATTTTATAATACATTTCTTATTTTATTGACCAATGCTAATATGTTGATACTTCCTTTGTAGATAACTTGTTACCTTTGCCTGAGTTCTGGAACATTTCCCAGATATTCTAAATGAATATCTTTACCACTATATTCTGCCTAGAAACAGGCCAATAATTTCAATCCACAAAATAAGATATTTCCTCAACTTATGGGAATATTTCTTTTTACGAGTTTATTTGTTGCCTTTCTTATATGCATTACTATGATTCACATTATATCTTCTGAATATATTCTCAAAACCTCATATGTTTGGCCTCATGATTTCTTTTTCTTTATGTATTTTCTCTGTGTATTGAAATTTTCCTTGCACCTGATTTTTCTGGCCTCTCACTCGGTTTTTAAGAGTGATCATACTCTCCTTCAATTCATCTACTGAATTTCCTAATTAGTGTGACAGAAACTTCTAACTGCTTATCCAATACATTTTCTCGTCTTTCTTAACTTACAGAACTAATATTCTGTATGGGTTGGCAATGTAACCAACTTAAATATTCACCTTCTCAGACTCTTGCATTTAATGGTGGTCAAAGGGCTCAGTTCTGGCCAGTAAAGAAGAAACAGAGACTGTTGTATGTAGGAGGTGTCCAGAAACTTTTAAAAAGTGGACAAATTAATCTCCCATGCCCTTTTACTCTTCGCTCATCCTAATTTGCTTCAGTCGACAGTGGATGGGATGCTGATTTGAGCAGGAATCATGTTAGGACCATGAGGACAAAAGTTATAAACTAAAGAACATAGATCAGACAAAGGGGAAAGTTGTTATTATTATGCCACTGTAAGCCACATTTTCTGTTAATTTCAGCTGAATGCATTTTTAATTGATACAATTGTAAGTCATGTTTTTGGTTTTGGTTTCCATTTCAGAAAAGTCTTGTGTGTGTGTGTGTAATGGGAGGGAGTGCTCCACTCTTATTTTATTAATCACTTTCATCTTTTTTTAAAATTTAACTTTTATATCTCTACCCCAGCACTTCTATTATACTGAGCATACATTCTGATTGACCTACTGTCTTCCTCCCTCTGCATGCTGTCACCTTTCAATGGGTATAGTTTTTCTTTGTTGGCTCATCACTCGTGCGGTCAAGTGCTAGGACTGCCATGAGGACTGGGATCTCTCAGAAAATGGCAGCTGGCATGGTGTCTAGGGTCACGTGGTTATGATTCAGGAGCAGCGAAGGTGCCAGGCTCCTGCTGCATCTCCCCTGATCTCTGCTCTCTTCAGGCTCCTTGTGTTCTCTTTCCCTCAAGGCCAGTGAAATTCAATGTGCTCATTCAGCAGTTTCTTTTCTTTTGAGAGTCAGGACGACCTGGCAAAGTCATGTAAGTCTGATGATGAATTTTAATACTTTAGGAGTTCACAGATTTTTGAAGTACAATTTCATTTCACGATTTGCTGCTATAAAACTTATTTTCTATCTTTCGCCTGGCCCTTGGGATTAAAAACTCTGGACCACTTCTTTTTACCAGCAGCCCAACAAAGCCTCATTTCATATGCACGTAAAGTGTATATTTGCCTATGGTTGCCAGGAGCCCCTTTACATATGAAGACAAATAGTTTGAGATTGGGGTGAAAGGGAACAAAGGCACTGAATATGTCTGTTTTTGTTTGTCTTGTTTTCAGTTCATTGATCATTTCTGGAATGCATTTTCATATTTTTATAACATTCATATTATTTCCTTTTAACAACTTTTTTTCCTGCCTTTATCTGAATTACCTAATTCTTCATACTTTTCCTAGGACGTTTTTTTTTTTGTTAAAGAAAATCGTTTTGAGCATTAGACTTTAAATTATTTCTTTAAATTATTTCTGAATAAAAATACTTTACTTATCAAATTGTTGACATAATCTTACAATATTTTGTTCATTTTTAAACACTATACTCTTTATGGTTACTTTGTAATTTGCTTTAAATTTTAATGCTGGAATATTTCAGTATAAACATTGGTAATAATTCCTAGTTTTCATAGTCAAAGAATGTGGACAGAATAACTTTCACATTTTAGAATTTGTGGGTCTTTTTGGCCAAGTAGGGATAATTTTCCCCCAAATGTCACACGGGTATTTACAATAAAGTGATAACACATGTAAAAGCTTCGATTGATGTATATTAATTCAAATATTAATGTACTTACACAATATTATAAATATTTGTATATTTTATGCATTATATCTGTGTAATTTCTTATTATGAATTTATTGTTTAATTATTTAACTTTTACTTTATATGTTTCGATATTCCATTATTTTATGCACAAGGATTTAATATCATTTGGGTTGCACCACTGAGTGCCAATTTTAGAATTATAAAATGATCCTATTCATCTTAGCTAATGCTCTTTCCCTTAAATTCTTCCTTGTTTGCTATTAGCATCTCCGTGCTCAATTGCTTTCTGCTTGTCCATGCGTGATAAACTTTTTCCATGTCATTTTCTTTAGGTGTTTTAAAATTTGATTTAGTTTTGTCATTCTTCCTGAGAATATCTCCTTCCTAGTAACAGAATAGTTTAAAACAATTTCCTTTACTGTTAGCACTGCTATGTATAGCCTTAATTCTGTCACTTTGCTTTATGCTCTCAGTTTTGTTTTTTATATTTCTTTTTTGTTGCCTTTGCTTCTTGTCATTTGCCATGTAGAATCTATATGCTTGCATTTTATCTTCTACAGTGCTGTGAAGGATAATTATCCTTTCTAATTCTACCAGTGGGTTCTAATACTTTTCAAAATAATATTTGATTTATTTTCTAAAATAAAAGTTAAGATTAATAATAGTTTTTGTTTTCTTGTTCCAAGTCCAACCAATGTGCCTTTGAGAAATTAATTTTTGTTTATGGAATATTTTTTCTTATTAGCATCAATATTGTATTTTATGTTATTTATTACATTTATATTCAATTTTATGATAAATATTTAGAGTATAGATTTTCATTTAGTGCTTTATGTTTAACTTGTTTATAATCTGATACTATTTCATGCAGAGATATAGCCATGTTTTTTATTAATTTTAAAATGTTTATAAAATTATAAATTTATAATTTTATAATGCTTTATATTTTATTAGACTTAAATATGTATCCATGTGTTTTTTCCCAGAAGTGTATGTTTTGAGAAAAAAGTGACACATTTTTTGAAAGTTTACATGTTCAAAAATATCTTTTGTTGTCACATATGAAAGAATTTTAGTTTTACATAGAATTTTTGAGAAATCAGATTTTTCTTCCAAAATTCACTAGAAACTGATCTATTATCATTTTTCATACACTATGTTTATTTTTTGGTGGTAAGAACACTTAACATGTTATTGACTGTCTTGACAAATTTTGAAGTACACAATACTATATTGTTAAAGGGACTATGTTGTATAGCATATCTCTAGAACTCATTCACTTATCATAACAGAAATTTTATAGCCATTGAACAACAACTTCTCTTTTCCCCCACCCACAAGTCCCTGCCAATCACCATTCTAGTCTCTGATTCTGTGAATTTGACTCTTTTAGATAGCTCATATAGGTAGACTCATGCAGTATTTATCCTTCTATGACTGGCTTATTTCATTTAGCACCCATGTTGTCACAAATGGCAGGATTTTCTTCTTTTTTAAGGCTGAATAATATTCCAATGTATATATATATCACAAATCTTCTTTTTTCCTTCATCTGTTGATGGACACTTGGGTTAATCCATATACTATCTATTGTGAATCATGCTGCAATAAACATGGAAGTGCAAATATTTCTTTGAGATCCTGATTTCACTTATTTTGGATATATACCCAGAAGTGGGATTGTTGGATCATATGGTAGTTCTATTTATAATTTTTTTGAGGAAACTCTATGATGTTTTCCATAGTTGCCGCGTTATTTCACATTTCAACCTACAGTGTACGTGGGCACAAATTTCTCCACATCCTCTCCAACACTTATTATCTTTTGTTTTTATTAAATTAATTAATTAATTATCATTTTGTATTTTGGATAATAGTTATCCTAACAGGTTTGAAGTTATAGCTTGTTGTTTTGATTTTCATTTCCATGGTAATTAGTGATATTGAGCAACTTTTCATATACTCGTTGGCCACTTGTATGTGGTCTTTGGAGAAATATCTACTCAAGTCCTTTGCCTATTTTTCAATGTGGTTATTTGTTTTATTGCTATTGAGTTGTAGTTCAATCAACAAAATGAAATGACAACCTACAGAATGGGAGAAAGCATTTGCAAACACTGTGTCTAATAAGCGATTAATAACCTTCAGTGTTGTTAAAAAATTTCCTTCCCCTACCTCCACCATTGGAGGTATTCACTAGTATTTTAATGGGAGAGAGACATAGGGAATGTTAAAGGTTTTCATGACTCTAAACTCCTGGACATGAATTACAACATCATTATTTCCTCCTATCACCAGCTGCTACTAATTCCTTGTCTCTCTTCTTCCTCCAAGCATTTCGCACTATGGCAACTTTCCTCCAGCTATCCCTTTCCTGTTACTGTATTCCCGAATCTAATCCTAATTCAAATATAAGTGCTTTTCATGAAAGGTAACAACTTCCTATCACATTATGGCCTAAAGGTGTTTCTTTCTGAGTCTTTTTCTGTGGGGAAGGGTGCACCATCTGTTCAGCCCTATCAGGGACAAATGTAGAGAACATCCCAACTGCTGGGATGCTCTTCTATTTCAGGGTAGTTTATGGGGTAAGGGGTTAAATCTTTCTTCAACAGGTGGATGAGTGTGAATAGCAGGGGCCAATTTTTACTCAGATATGGGTGTGGAGGAATAAATGAGAGGATGTATTGGGAGAGGCATAATGCCAGTGTTGGAGTGTCAGCCTAAGGGCTTGAAGAAAGCAGATTTGTTAGTTAAATATCTAAAATCCTTTCCTCATCACTATTCAGCTCTTAGTATTGGCAGCACAAATGATAATGGAGATAGAATCTACAGTATAAGCAGTTGTTTCCATGCCCCAAAAGGAAAACCAAATATAATATGCTAATTCACAGAAGGTACTAACAATGTGTGTGTGTGCGCGTGTGTGTGCTTGTGTGAATTTTCCTAATTAATCATGAATTCCAAGATGTTTGAAGCAATTTAGCTTACTCTCTAGTGTAGTTCTGACTTGCGAGTTCTTCTGTCATTTAACAATAATATTGAATAGCAATGATGTGTGAACTATGCATTGTGTGCACGTTTGTCTATGTGTGTGTATGTGTTATTTTGCAGGAAGAATACTGGTCAGAAACTAGCTGAAAGAGCAATGTAAACGCTACCAATTCTAATTGATAGACCAGCATGACTGGTTATCAGAAACGAGAAAATATAAAACTCACGTGTGGTTTCTACGTTTCTGATCAGGTTCCTGAAAGGATAGTGGCACCATTAAATACAAGATGAGTCAGGAAAGAAAGCAGGTTTAGGGAAAATGACAGAGGTTAGACTTGTAGCATTCCTAGTCACTGTGTGTAATTATGTCAATTATTACTTCCAAAAAAATTCTCTTAATCAACCTCCTTTTAATAAATCCACTAGAATAACCATTGTCTCCATAAAGCATTTAACAGATATGCAAATTACCACTGAATGTGTGTACTAACAAGTTACTTTGCAGGACAGCCCCATCCTTCTCCAACCAGGGAAGCCAGATAAGCAGTTTCAGGTGAGAATAAGTTGTATTTGTTCCCAACCGTACTCCTGCCACTTGTACCCACTATTAATTAAGTTATCCCTACTCCTAACTTGCCCCTCTCCCTCAAATGGTCACCACAGTCTGCTGTGTTATTTTCAACAGCTTTGCAATAGGATTACAAGAAATAATGTTAAAATCCAAAACATTTCTCTGAATCAAACTAACGTTGAGATTGGCTAGCAGTATTGAAAGCAGTATTGAGAACTGTCACGTGTAGGATGAAATATAACTTCTTGATCTGAACTATTTTTGATACTAAATCTCCCATATTGAAAAGTACTTTTGTCCTAAAAACATTCACTAATTTACATCTTGGCTACTAAAAAGCTGGAACTAAAGAGGAAAAGCTCAAAAATAATTGTTTACAGTGTTTGGATTTGAAATTAAAATTTAGCTGCTCATATTGCTTGAAGAAGACAATACTTTCTAAACATCTAAGAAATTTAGAAAATGAAGAGATTTCATTTTTAAAATCTCCATTTCATTTTTAAAAAGGACAAGTGAGAGAATAATTTATCCTTTGTAGAACCAGAGCATCTTAGAGTTTGAAAGATCCTGTTTTTTGAGGCATGTTTTACATACAGTGAAATGCTCAGATCTTAAGTGTACCATTTAATCAGTTTTGAGGAGTGATCTGAGGAGACATCAATTTCATTTTGATGAATAATATGAAGACATACAGCATTTCCTGTGCCTTTTCCTAGACAATCCTCCTTCCAGAAAAACCGATGACATGATGACATGTAGGCTAATTTTGCCTATACTTCAATTTCATATTAATGGGAAAATGTAGCATGCATATTTTTGTGTCCTATTTCATTCAGTGTAACATTTTGAAGGCTCGTCCATGTTTTGTCCTTTATCAGAGGTCTGTTCCTTTTTATGAATGTGTATCCACTTTTTTTTCCTCCATTTTAATGTTGGTGGACATTTGGGATCTTTCAAGTTTGGGGCTAGTATGAATAAAGCCTTTGTGAACATTTTTGTATACAGTTTCTTGAGGATATGTGTTTTTCTTTCTTTGGTTATGTTGGGGAAGAGGGAGAATCCTACCTCTGCCCTTTCCCTTAAGATTCTTCTGGCTGGCCAAATAATTAAAAAGGCAGGTTAGCAGGAGAAAATAACATCAAGTTTAATAACATGTATACGTGGGAGAAAAACACAACTGAGCAACTCGTCATTCTGTCTAAGCTGCTTACTTAAGTATTTTAGCTAAAGGAGTGGAAGGTGTTGCAAGGGTAGTGGTTTGGGATTTCAGAGGGGAAGAAGACAATTCACATGGAGATGGAAATGCAAATGTTTGTCTGACAACTCTTTTCAAAGCCACTTAGAGAATGGAGCCTGGCAGAGACAGAATTTTTGATAAAATGGGCTTGATGCCTTTCTTATCTTTCCTATTGCAGCATCTTATTTTACATTGTACTGCAGCCATCGTATGATAGTGGCTCCTTCCGGAAACAGATCTTCTATGTGAAATTCTTTAGGCGGTTTGGGAGGGGAAACTCTTATGTTCTTCCTGAGGCTTCTGAGCCTTTATTGTCTTTAGCTAGAAATAATCAGCATACCAGAGTGGCTCATCTTGGGGTGGCCTGCCCTGAACACCATCAGTTACATACTTAGAAGCAAAATTTCAAGGTAATAAGGCAAATGTATATTTAACTTTTTGAGAAATTGACAGTGAGTTTTCCAAAGTGATTGCATCTTTTGTGGTAGGCAGAATGAAGCTCCCTCAAAGATATCTAGAACTTAATCCCTGAAATTTGTGAATAAGTATCTTATATAGCAAATGTGACTTTGCCAGTGTGATTTGGTTAAGTGTATGGAGATGGGAAGATTACTCAGTATAATCCAGGTGATCTCAACATAATCATATGAGTCCTTAAAAGTGGAAGAGGAAAGCAGAGAGTGGGTCAGAAATGTGCCAATGGAAAGAGAGGCAGGAGAGATTAAAAGCATGCGAGAAACTTGACCCACTGTTGTTGGGTTTGGAAATGGAGAAAAATGTCCTCAAGATAAGGAACATGTGCAGTTTCTAGAAGCTGAGAGTAGATGTAATCTCATAGCTAGGAAGGAAATGATGATCTCAGCCCTAAACCACAAAGAACTGAATTCTTTTCAACAACAAATAAGAAATGAAATGGATTCTCACCTAGGTCCCCCAGAAAGTAACACAGTCCTGCTGACACATTGATTTTAGACCAGTTAGACCAATGTCAGATTTCTGATCTACAGAACTGTAAGACAATAAAATTGTGTTATTTTAAGCCATGAAGTGTATAATAATTTGTTACAGTGGCAATAGAGAAATCACAGACCATTTTCAAAATCCCACCAATAACGTTAAGAGGTCCAGTTGCTACAGATTCACTCCAACATTTAGCGGTATTCTTCTATTTCATTTTACCTATTCTAATGGAGGCATGTTGGTATCTCATTTTGATTTTAATTTGTATTTTCCTGATGTATAATAATGTTGATAATATTTTCAAGTGCTTATGTGCCATTTCTCTTTTTTATGAGCTGTCTATTCAAAACTTTTGCTCATTTTTATTGGACGGTTCATATTTTTATAGTTCTGTGTATTTTTCAGATTCAAATTCTTTATTATATATGTGTTTTGCAAATATTTTTCCTGGGATGTGGTTTATCTTTCATTTCCATATCAGAATCTTCAAGGGAATAGTGTCATTAAAAACAAATCTGGATTTAGATCAATAAAGACTTTATTCAGAAGAAAGACTATTGAATGTATCTATTGAAAGACCAGGAATGTATCTCACTGTGATCAGTCCACTCCTGGGATAAGGTGAAAAGAGGCTATGCTCTTTTTTTAATGTTTTCTTAGGCTTGGGGCAAACAGAGTTCGGGGGGCTGTAGGGAGGAAGAAGTCTGACTAAAGATTGATCATGACAAAGCAAAGGGTAAGAAATGGGCAATTGTGAACACTTGACCAGTAGAAGATTTTTAAATATCACGAGGTCCAAGTTATAAATTTTTCTTTTGTCAATAGTGTATCATTTGTCCTCTCTAAGAAATCTTAGTCTACCCCAACTTATTGAGATATCCTCCTAAATATTCCTCTAGTAAATTTACTGTTTTATTTTTTACATTTAGTTCTCTAATCCATCTCATACTGATGACATGAATGGTTAGTTACGTGTCAAGTTTCCTCTTATCTATATGAATAGTCAGTTTTTCCACCACCAGTTGTTGAAGAAATTTCTCTTTCCTCTTTGAATTATTTTGGCAATCTTGTCAAAAATTCTGACCATATTTGTGTGGATTAATTCTGGACTCCTTCTTCTGTTCCACTGATTTTTTTCTATGCTTTCACCATTATCAGAAAGTCTTCATTGCTGTAGCTTTAAAATGTCTTGACATTGGTTCGTCTGATGCAGTGCCCTGACTACAGGCAAGTTTCCATTGGCTTTCCTGCTTCACTCTCAAACTTCGAAAGGACCATCATGTTTGTAACAAAGAAGTGGGCCCTCATGTCTGATGGCCTGCCCCAATCTTTCTCATGGCAGGTTAGTACAGATTTCTACGGTGTTTGGGGCTTCAGAGAATTCCAAATTTTCACACCAGCCACACTTGGCCTTTAAAAATTTTTTGAAATTTTAGCTATTTTTTTTTCTTATCTACTTCTATGTTGGCTATCACATCCTCCCACTGTTCTGTCAAAGAAGAATTAATTCATGTGTACCATTGTGTACCGGAGGGGCTTAAAACTCTAGATATATATCGTTAGATCACCTTGCCATCTCAGGCCTCTGATGGATTCTAAAAAATATGATTTTGTAGACTCTTTGCCACTTTCTTGTCAGAAAGGGAGAAATGTTTTCCTGAGATTCTTCATATTTTAAGCTGAACCCTCTTGATGATCATAAAATTTTACATAGTTCAAATTTATTTTATAGTGGAGGACATGAAGCCAAAGATTATGTGACCTGCTCTGGGTCACACAGCATATTCTTTAAGAGCTAATTTCATAACTCAGATCTCCAGATTCCAACTCAGTGTTCTTAAGTAAGACCTGCCTAATGATATTGTTTTTTCTGTTTTACCCTTGCGTTTATAAGCAAAACCCATTTCACTTCCTAGGCATTCATAACTACAAAGAAATTATGGTACAGAAACCTAGGTTTCAACTCCTTACTTCCCACCAAGCCACATAGTATCCATAGAGGAAAAAATTTCAACTAACAAGCAGTCAGGAAGGAGTTTCTTGTAAAAGTCATATTTCTTCCATGTATAGAGGAAGTATTTGCATTTTTCAAAGAATGCTGCTTTAAACCCAAAATATCTGAAAATATATTGCTTATGTGATCATGTTCTCTCAGTGATATTGTGGATCTTTCTTGTGCTACATATAATTAAACTAGTTTAAAAGCTGTCAGTGCTATTTATTTACTTCCCTAGAAAGCTATTTCAGTTTTCTTTTTAATAAATATTGCTTTAGAATTAGAAATATGAAAACATAATATGTATAAGGAGTAGTAATCTCCTAAAAAAGACGTAAATTTTATTTGAGACATAGATACATTTACATAGGTAATATTTAACTTGTAAGATAGAATAACATATTTAATTACTCTACACTTGAATATATTTAACTTTTTTTTAATTCTCTAAATCTTGTATAATCCTCATGGACTTGCAACCCAGTGGGTAGCAGAGACAACTTAGACTTGCCAAGTTAAAATATTTGTTTCCAGTTTCATCACTCTCCCTTTTAGTTTAAATATTTTGTCACTTCAAATTTCATCTGTCTATTAGTCTTGGCTTAAATTGTTTGTATGATTCAGTCTCTTAATTAAAGTATAAGTCTTTCACATTGTCTCATCTTGTCTTTCTCCTCCTCAAAGTTGCTTCAGTGTATAAGAAGCAGAATTGTTGCGTCTCTGTGCAGTGACGAAGGATTCCTTAGGTTTACCAGCTAAAGAAAGAAAGATCTACTTGGTGGAGAATGAAAGTAAGGAAAGAAGAAGAAATGCATAAAAGGAAGGGCAAAACATAGGATGATCATTATAAAAGAATAGAAATAGACATATTTAACTCAGAGTCATGCAGAAAGCCATTAACACAATATCCTGCCCTTAAATTGTGATGCTGGAAATCACCAAGGAGAACGTACATTAAATTGATGCCATCAAATGGACAGAAATACACAAAAAATGCAAATGGTGATATTAATGGAAAACATTTCTAAAATGTTTTTTTTAATGTGGAAAAGCAATGAGATTTCCAGTGTCACTTTCACCATGTAAAGATCTTGGAAGCCAATGCTCCTTTCTTACAACAGTAAAAACAGAACAACCTGAAAATCAATGACTTTTTGTGAACCCATCAAAAAACTGAGATTATGGAGAAAATTGCCATACCAAAATCTGGAGAAGTCACTGGAGACATAAACTGGGAGGAACACTTAAAAGTAAATATAACAAATTGGTGGAGTCTGAGTGAAGAAACTCTTGGGGGCTTCAGTCTTAAAGAGACCCTGTACTTTCATGGCCTTTATATCCAGGAATCCCAGCAGATGCTCACAATAAAGATCCCATCATGGCTCTGGCAGGGAGAGGGGGAGAGCAATCCCTGTGAATTACCTCCAGAGCGTTCTCCATAAAAATGGTCTATTTTCCAGGGGAAAATGCTTTACCAAAGACTCTTCCTAAAGCCATAGGGGAAAGGTATTTATTTCCAGCTCCCTTTAGTGAGTCTGGCTCACACAAGGAGAGAGGGTTTCATGAAGAAACATTTGTGAAGATCACAGTTCTGCTATACAGGGCAACTAAAAGACTGATATTAAACCATAAGATTATAGAACACTTCCCATTTCTCATATTTTAACACTACCATATGATAACAGTGGAGTACAGCTGAAAGGCTGCAAGGCGCAGAATCCATTTCAGGAGTAGTTCTTAGGGAAACCCAGTGACAACACTCGAAGACATAAAATGATGTGAGAGGAATATGAGGGCTTTGGTACCTAGAGTTAGAGGAAATATTAAATAAAGCCCAACTCATAGCCATATAAACATATAACCTCACACTAGAGGCCTATTTACCTCAGTTCCTATTATTCAATACATCATGTCTGGCTTAAGCATGCTAAAAGGCAAGAGAAAACACATTCTGAAAAGACAAAGCAAGTGTCACAACTAGACTCAAATATGACATAGACTTTAAAATATTTAACAGGGAGTTTAAAACAACTATGATTTATATGTTAAGGGATATAATGGAAAAAATTGTAAATAACATACCAGAGAGATGGGTAATATAATCAGGGAGATGGAAATTATAAGAAAGAATCAAAAGGAAATGATAGAAATAAAAAGCACATTAACACAGATAAAGACTGTCTTTCCATGGGTTTATCGGTAGACTTGGCACAGTCAAGTAAACAACCAGTGAGCCTGCAGATATGTCAATAGAAACTTTCTAAACTGAAATAGAAAGATAAATAACAATGATAAAAAATAAAACAAAACAAAAATCCAAGAACTGTGGGACAATTTCAAAAACTGTAATATATGTGTAATTGTAATTCCAGAAGGTAAAGAAAAAGACAATGGAGAAGATAACATATTAGAGGCAATAATGGTTGAAAATTTTCCCAAACTAATGACAGACACCAAATTATAGATCTAGGTATCTCAGAGAACACCAAGCAGGATAAAGAACACAAACTCTACATCTAGGCATATCATACTCAAATGGAAAAAAAAAGATAACAAGATAATCTTGAGAGAAGAAGAGGTAGATGGGGAGAGATACCAACCTATATAGAAACAAGGATAGGAATTATATTGGACTCCTCATCAGAAACTAAGCAATCAATAAGAGAGTGGAGTGACATATTGAAATTGTTTTTAAACTAAAATGTCCTCATCCTTGCATTCTACACCCAGCAAAATTGTCCTTCAAAGTAAAGGAGTGATAAAGACTTTCTCCAACAAACAGAAACAGAGAATTCATCACCAGGAGACCTGCCTTGCAAGAAATATTAACGATATGGGTCAGAGAATCAGACCTACATAAAGAAAGGAAGAGACATGGAGAAGAAATAAATGAATTTAAAATAAAATGTTTTATTCTCTTATTCTTAATTGATCTAGAGATAATTGATATTTAAAGTAATAATAGGAATAATGTTTTTGGTGATTATAGCATATGGGTAAGTGAAATGAATAATAGTAATTTCACAGGGAAAGGATGGAGGAATTGGAAATGTTCTTTCACAAGGTGCCTCCACTATACTGCACATATAGTACTATTAGGTAGTGAACATGGGTTTATTAAAAATGTATATTATAAATTTTAAAACAATATAAAAAATTTAAAAATAAGTATAATTGATATGCTAAGAGAGCAGATAAAATGGAATCATATAAAATAATCAGTTAAAACCAGAGAAAGTATAAAAGAAACAAGAAAAAATGTAATGGATAGAACTTATGTAAAATCATGGTAGATATTAATCCAGCTATGTTAATAATTGCTTTAATGTGACTGATCTAAAAACAACATTAAAAGACAGAGATTGTCAAAGTGGACAAGATATAACAATATTTTACTATCGGTTCACTACAAGAAACTCAGTTTAAATATAAAGACTCATAGGTTAAAAGGAAAATGATGGAGAAGGATATACCATGTTAACAGTAATAGAAAGCTGCAGTAGTTATAGTAAATTTAGACAAAGTAGACTTCAAAACAAGGAAAATCACCAGTGATAAAAATGAAGCATTCTAAATTTCTATGCACCTAAGAACAGAACATAAAAATATGTTAGACAAGAACTGATAGAACTGAAAGGAGAAATAGACAAATCCACTATCATTGTCAAAAACTTCAACACTTCTTTGTCACTAGTTGATAGATCAAGCTAGCTGAAAATCACTGAGGACATAATTAACTTAAATAGCCCTATCAATCAATTTGACTAATTTACATTTATAGGATAATCTATACAAAAGAGCAGAATACACATTCTTCTTAAACTCCCATGAAATATTCACCAAGGTAGACCACGTTCTGGATCTTAAAAACTTCTTAACAAGTTCATAAGAGTAGAAATCATGCAAATTACGTTCTTGGACCATGGTGGAATTAAACTAGAAATCAATAGAGAAAGAGAGCTGGAAATCTCCAAATATTTGGAGATTAAACATTACACTTCTAAGTAACACAAGATTAAGTGTCAAGAGAACTTAAAAATACTTTAAATAAATGAAAATAAAATACAACTTATCAAAATTTGGGGGATGCAAACTAAACTAGTGCTTTGAGGGAAATTTATAGCTTTAAAAGTATATCTTAGAGAACAAAAAAGATCTAAAATCAGTAATGTAAGATTCCACCACAATAAACTACAGAAGGAAGAACAATTTAAGCTTAAAGTAAGCAGAAAAAAAGAAATAGTAAAAATTATAGCAGATATTGAGGATTTTTAAAATGGAAAAATAATAAAGAAAATTCAGGAACCAAAAGCTGCCTCTTTGGAAAAAATCAATAAATTTTATAAACACCTAGCCAAGCTAATCAAGAAAAAAGAAAAGAGAAATATTATCAATATCAGAAATGAAATGGGAATCATCATTACTGATCACATAAACATTAAAAGGATAATAAAAAAATACTATGAACAATGCTATACCCACAAGTTGATAACCTAAAAGAAATGGATCAAACCATTGAAAGACACAAAATACCAAAACTCATGCAAAGAGAAATATATAATCTAAATAGGTCTATACCTATAAAATAAAGTGAATCATTAATTAGAAAAGAAAGCACCAGGGCCAGATGGTTTCACTGGTGAATTCTACCAAATATTTAAGAAGAAATATTAGTGCTACACCATGTCTTCTAGAAAACAGAAGGAGGAGGATACTTTCTATCTCATTCTATGAGGTCTGTATTACTTCAATAACAAAATCAGATGAACGCATTAAAGAAAGGAAAATTACAGACCAATATTTTTCATGAATATTGGTGCAAAATTGCTGGAGAAAATAACAACATATCATATCCAAATATGTATAAAAGAATTATACACCAACAGCAAGTGGGATTTATTACAGTTAGGCAAAGCTTATTCAGTATTCAAAAATCATCAGGGAAATCCACCACATCAACAAGATAAAGAAGAAAAATCATATAATCACATGAATTGATTTAGCAAAAGTATTTGGCAAAATCCAATACCATTAATGATTTAAAAAAACTCTCAGAAATTAGCAATAGAGGCTAATTGACTCAATTTGGTAAAGAATATCTGCAAAATCATGCAGCTAACATCACATTTCATAGAAGAAACTGGATGCTTTCTCCTTAGGATCAAGGTAATGGCCTCCCTCATCATTCCTCTTCAGCATCATGTTGATAATTCTAGTTAGTAAAATAATACAATAAAAGGAAATAAAAGATATACACACTGGGATGAAAGAAATAAAACTGTCTCTATTCATAAATGACCTTATTGTCTATGTAGAAAAGCCCAAAGAATCAAAAATACATTTTCTGAAACTAAAAGCATGTATAACAAGATCAAGTGATACAAGGTTAATTACTTCCCTGTATACTGCCAATAAACAATTGGAAGTTAAGATAAAAGAAATATCATTTAAATAGCACCAAAATAAAATGCATAGGTATAAATTTAACAAAATATATGATTTTTTTATGAAGAAAACTAGAGTTAGGTGCAAGAAAAGACCTAAACAAATGGGGAGATATATTCCAAATTTGTGCATTGGAAGACTCAATGTTGTTAATATGTAAATTATTCACAACTTGATCTACAGATTCAATGCAATCCTAAATATTCCAGGTAGCTATTTTATAAATATTGGCAACCAAGTCTACAGCTTATATGAAAAGAGAAAAACTTTGCCAAAAAAAAGATGAAAATAAAATTGGAGGAATATTATTACCAGATTTCAAAATTTATTATAAAACTACAATAATCAACACAGGGGGGTGTGGTGAAAGAACAGACACATAATTCAATGGAACAACACAGAGAGTACAGAAACAGACCTGCACAAATATAACAACTACCTTACAAAAAAGGAACAAAGGTAATTCAATGGAGAAAACATAGTTTTTTCAACAAATTGTACTGGAAGAATAGGGCATTTATATGCTAAAAAAATATATAGACACACAAAAACATAATGTAAAATGTATCATAGACCTATAGACCTAAATATAAAGTGAAAAAATTAACTTTTTGAAGAAAACACAGGAGAAAATCTAGATGATCTTAGATTGATGATGAGTTTTTAGATACAACACCCAAGGCATGACCCATGAAGGGCAAACCTTACTAAGTTGGACTTTATTGAAAAAAATCCTTACGTTCAGTAAAAGACATGGTAAAGAGAATCAAAAAAAAAAAAAGCCACAGACTGGAAAACAGTTTGTAAGATGCAGATATAATAAAAGACTTGTATCCAAAATATACAAAGAACTCTTAAATTTAACCATAAGGAAACCCAGAACTCAATTTAAAAATGGGCAAAATATGTGACTTGTCATCTCACCAAGGAAGACACACAAATGGCAAGCAAGCATACGGAAAAATGCTCAACGTAATTTGATGCTGCAAATTAAAATAACAATAAGAACCACTACATATTTATTAGAATGACTAAAATCCAAAACCTGATAACACCAAATGCTGGTGAAGATGTGGAGCAACAGAAGCTCTCATTGCTGGTGAGAATGCAAAATGTTACAGTCACTTTGGAAGACAGTTTCTCAGTTTTTCACAAAACTAAACATAGTCTTAGCGTATGATTCAGAAATCATGATCCTAGGTATTTACTCAAATGCATTGAAAACTACATCCACACAACGTTTACAGTAGCTTTATTCATAATTGCCAAAAACTGGAGGAGGCGAGTGTACCTCACAGGTGAATGGATAAACAAATGGCACATCTATACAATGGGATACTATTCAGTGATCAAAAGAAATGACCTAATAAGCCACAAAAAGACATAGAAAAAACTGAATGCTTATCGCTAAGTGAAAGAAGCCAGTCTGAAAAGGCTACATAATGCAATGTATACCATTCATTTTTAATATCTATGAACTTCACAGCACAAAGAATAACCCTTAACTTATGCAAATTTTGAAAAATCATTTAGGAAGTCAAGATATCCCAGGGTGAAATGAACAATGTGAAAAAAAATCTAAAGGAATTTTTTTAAATTATGAAACAACCTCACTGAAGGGGATGGAGTTAATATTGCTATCCCAACTACCTTTGGAAATGAGAAGAATCTGTAAGACTAAGGGCAAAAAGTACTGTCAATAACCAAAGTAATCTAGTTGATAAAGTTATTTGCCATGTGGATATTGATTAATAAATCTGATATCGCTAGACAAGTATACTGGAATTGGACAGTTAAATAAATTGGTAGTAGATGGAAGGAGTTTGAACTTTCATTGTTGAAGTGGAAAGTTACAGATAAGAAAGGAGTGGAGGCTAGAATGAACCATGTGGTAATGGATTAGAGTTGGAGGTTTCAGTATGATGTATTGAATCTATGTTGATACAGATGGCTACATATAGAAATATTTATAAATATGTAAAGATACACAAGTTAATATATACACATATAGTCCCTTGCTTCCCTTGCTCTGTCAACTAAGAGGGCCTAGAAACAATGACACCCAGTAGCAATAAGCACATACAGTGCACAGATTTTGGTTTCTAATATCAACCTGCAGTAGAAGGGATTCTTGGACAAACGACTGATTCTAGGACAATAGTAGGAAATATACAAAATGAGCATTTTGTAGTGGCAAGAAATTAGGAAGTGCTCAAACACACACACACACACTAATGGGGGTATGTTAAAGAGGTAGATAACAACTGAAGAACTCTGAGTAGCCAAAGTTGGAACAATTTGGGCAACAAAATAAGTTTGTGTTGGATTATAACCCAAAGTATAAAATAAGTATCCATGTGTCCATACTGATAGAAATAAATGATTGAATATATAAATAAATGGAACAGAATAGACAAATCCTTCACGAAGAATTCCAAATAATTTAGGAACACGCTCCATCCTCAAGGAGGTGGAGCAGCATTCCCCATTCCTTAAGTGTGGGCAATGCATAGTGATTTCCTCCCAAAGTAGGGAAAACAGAAGAAAAGAATAATCGTGAGGAAATTTGACAACTACTAGCTCTACTAGGCATCAAGGTCAACATCAACAGTGATAAGTCAGGTTGATAGCAAGTACCCTTGATATGATGTGATGAAAATGGAACTTCATCTTTGTGATCTTCTTCCTGAAACCCATAACCCTGCTTTAATCATGGGAGAGACACAGACCAAACTCAACTGAGGGATGTTCTGTAAAATATCTGACCAGTACTACTCAAAACTGTCAAGGTCATCAAACACAAAGAAAGTCTGAGAAATTGTCACAGCTGGGAGGATCCAAAGGAGACAGGACCATTAAATGTAATGTAACGTATTAACTTGGATAGTTATTTCTGAAATACAAAAAGGATATTAAGTAAAATCTAAGTATATCTTTTTGTGTGTGTGTGTGACAAAGATCAGCCCTGAGCTAACATCTATGCCAATCCTCCTCTTTTTGCTGAGGAAGACCAGCTCTGAGCTAACATCTATTGCCAATCCTCCTCCTTTTTCTCCCCAAGGCCCCAGTAGATAGTTGTATGTCATAGTTGCACATCCCTCCAGTTGCCGTATGTGGGACGTGGCCTCCGCATGGCAGGAGAAGCGGTGCGTCGGTATGCACCTGGGATCCGAACCCCGGGCCACTAGCAGTGGAGCGCGTGCAATTAACCACTAAGCCGCAGGCCGGCCCCAATCTAAGTATATCTTAATGAACTATGGACTTCAGTTAATAGTGATGTATCAATACTGGTTACTTAATTTGAATAAATATGCCAGGCTAATGTAAGATGTTAATAATAAGGGAAACAGATTACAGCATATACTATCTCTACTATCTTTGAAATTTTTCTGTAAATCTAAAACAATTCTAAAAATAAAAGTTTTTTTAAAGTGACTAAGCAATGAAGCACATCTTCTTACAGAATGCAATGTAATGTAGTGGCAAGATCACTGGCTAGGAGTCAGGAGACTTGTGGAGTGATCTCTATCATGCAGTGACTTCTCTGTGTAACCTTGAACATATCACTTAACCTCTCTGGGCTTTTGATTTCTCACATGTAAAAATATGAGTTTGGTAATAAAAGGTCTCCTCTTATTTTTAAATTATGTTTCTAATCTAACTCAGTTCAATAAATTTTTATACTACTTGTTTTGAGTTTTTCAAGAGGATTTGTGTCAAGAGGAAAATTCCATTACCTTTGTTTCACATGTAGGGTTCTTTTTTCATTTGTACCCAACATATAAATAATACACAATGACAGGGCAATTTCAACCCAATTTCACTGTTTCTAGAAGTGTTCATAAGAATCCAAAATGTGAAGCTTGTTACCAACTAGACATGTTTCAAAATAATTTATAATTCTTTAATACCCTTAATACCTTTTTTTTATTGTCATTATTGTTGGTAGGTTGTGATAATGGGACACTATGGCAGATCATGGGGCCTTAAATTATACCGAAAGATAGCTTTACAAATATAATTTTATTATATTTCCAAATTAAGAGATGTTTAACAACCTATTTTATATATGCATGTCTCATTTGATATTCACAACAAAGTAACCATTGTTTATAGAACAGAAAATGGAAGCACAGAATGGCTCTGTAACTAGCTAAGATTCAGTACACGGAAAGTAAGATGTAGAGCTGTAATCCGCCCTCAGGTTCTCACTCCAAGTGGACAGTTAATTCCATTCAGACCACAAAATCCCACTTAGCATAGGACTTGGCCCATGGTAGGAGCTCAAAAATATTTGTGGCATAAAAAATTTGATACCAGTTCTTCCATTTAGGATCTGGCCAAATGTAAAAGAATATTACTTCCAAAGTAGCAATGATGAAAAGCTAGATAATCTACAGAATAATTGCCATTTTTTAGGTCATCGGAGATCTGAGATTACAAAACAATCAGGTGAACTGAATTCCAAAACGCAGCAAGCCTCTTCGAGACACAAACTGATTTTGTCTTTGATAGAACGTGAGAGGAAAATGTAGCAGCCATAAAAGGGTTAAGAAGAAAATTGAAATCCAAACAAATTCTTAAAGGGCAATTGTGGGCTAGCGTGACAGTTCAGAATCCCTAAAGCCCCACACAGAATGGTAGTCTGCGTCCTCTCAACATTTCCTTTCCATGGGTCTTCACAAAATGCTCACTTAAAAAGACTGGCAGTGGGACCGGGGAACCGAGAAAGTCTCCCTTGCCGTGCACAGGCCCAATACACTGCCAATTTCTGTCATGCTTCTCTCATGTGGAGCACAAGCTTCCTCAACCTGATAAAGAACATCCGCAAAAATCCTACAGCTTACATCATACGTAAAGAAGAAAGACTGAATGCTTCCTCCCAAGATTAGGGATAAAGCAAGAATATTCAGTCTTAAACCTTTGTTCAACATTGTACTGGAGCTCCTAGCAAGAAAAAGAAATATGGTACATATAGACTGGAATGAAACAAGCAAAACTGTTTTCATTTGCAGGCTACATGATTATCTACATAGTAAATACCAAAAAATTCTCCAAGGTAACTAGAACAAACTTTAATCATTGTTGCAGAACCACAATTTTATTTCTATAGTAATAACCAATAATTGAAAATTGAAATTTTTAAAAAAACTACCACTTACCTAAGTGCAAGTAAAAGCTTTCTAAGATTCAAATCCAGAAGCAATAAAGTTAAATATGGATACATTTGACGTAATAAAAATTAAAAAAAAACTTTTGTGGTTAAAAACAAAATTAAAAACATAAGACAACTGACAAACAGGTAGGAAATATTTCTGACATCTGTCACATGTAAAGATTTAATATCACTAATACGTAAATTGAGAGAAAATGATAGAAATGATAGAAAAATTGGTAAAAATACATGATCAGACATTCAAAAAAGTGGATTTTAATGTTCTACAGTTCAATCTCTCTGGCAATTATACTAATGTAACTAAAATTACACCAAGATTTCATTTCTCACTTGTAAGATTGGCAAAAGTTAAAAAGCATAACACCAACTTCTGCTGATGAGGCAGTGGCGGCATGGGCACTCTCATATGTTGCTAATAATGATGCAAATTGCACAGTGGCTATGGAGTGATATGGACACCGACATGTGTCCACTTTTTAAAAAAACAAACTTTTTTGTTTTAAAATAGTTTTACAGTGACAGAATAATTGTGGAAAGAGTGCAATTTCCATATACTCAAATACAGTTTCCCAAATTATTAATATCTTTTGTTCGTATGGTACATTTGTCACAATTAATGAGCCAAGCTAGATACAATATTATGAAGTAAAGTTTATACTTCATGAAATTTCCTTAGTTTTAAGCTAATATCTTTTTTCTATTCCAGAATTCTGTCCAGGATACCCAACATTACATTCGGTTAGCATGTCTCATTAGGATCCTCTTGACTGTGCCAATTTTACAGACTTTCTTTGCCTTTGATGACCTCGACAGTTTTGAGGATACCAGTCAGGTATTTAATATAAAGTCTCTCAAATGAGATTTGTCTGATGTCTTTTCATGTCTTTCCATTTTCATGGAAATACATTTGACAAATAAAAATTGAATATATTTAGGCTGTACATGTAATTTTTAAAGGTGTACAATGCAATGATTTAATATATGTGAGTACTTTGTGAAATGATTACCACAATCAAGTTAATTAAGAAATCCGTCAACTCACATAGTTCCTATTTTTTGTGTGTAGTAAGAGAACTAAAAATCTACTCTCAGCAAATTTCAAGTATACAATATGGTACTATTAACTATAATAATCATGATATACATTAGATCCCCAGAACCTATTCATCTTATAATTGAAAGTTTGTACCTTTGGCCAACATCTCCCCAATTCTCCCACCCTCTCATCTCTGGCAACCAGGTTCTGCAATTCAGTTCTGAGTCTGACTTTTATAGGTTTCACATACAAGTGAGATCATACAGTATTTGTCTTACTTGGCTGGCTTGCTTGTTTGGCTGTTCCACTTAGCAAAATGTGTCCAAGTTCATCCATGATGTCAGAAATGGCAGGACTTCCTTCTTTCTTATGGCTGAATAATATTCCATTGTGTGTGTATATATATATATATATACCACATTTTCTCTATCCATTGATCTGTCCGTGAACACTTAGGTTGTTTCCCTATCTTGCCTATTGTGAATAATGCTGCAATGAATATGGGAGTGCAGATATCTCCTCTAGTTGCAAATTTCATTTCATTTCATTTCATTTGGATATATATATCAAGAAGTGGGATTGCTAGATCATATGGTGATTCTGTTTTCAATTTTTTGAGGAACCTCCATACTGTCTTCCCTAATGGCTGTGCCAATTTATGTTCCCTTTTCTCCACACCCTTGCCAACACTTATTATCCCTTGTCTTTTTGATAACAGCCATTCTAACAGACATTAAAGTGATATTTCATTGTGGTTTTGATTTGCATTTCCCTGATAATTAGTTATGTTGAGCACCTTTTCATATACCTGTTGGATATATGTATGTATATCTTCTTTGGAAAAATGTCTATTCAGGTCCTTTGCCCAATTTTAAACCAGGTTAGTTTTTGGGTTTTTTTTTGGGAGGGAGATCAGCCCTGAGCTAACATCCATGCCAATCCTCTTCTTTTTTCTGAGGAAGACCAGCCCTGAGCTAACATCTATTGCCAATCTTCCTCCTTTTTTTCCCCTTTTTCTCCCCAAAGCCCCAGTATATAGTTGTATGTCATAGTTGCACATCCTTCTAGTTGCTGTATGTGGGACTCTGCCTCAGCATGGCTGGACAAGTGGTGTGTCGGTGCACGCCAGGGATCCGAACCCGGGCTACCAGTAGCAGAGTGTGCACTTAATCGCTAAGCCATGGGGCCCGCCCCAGGTCGTTTTTTTTTTGCTATTGAGTTGTATGAGTTCTTTTTATATTTTGGATACTAACTCCTCATCAGATATATGGTTTTCAAATAGTTTCTCCATTCCATAGATGGCCTTTTCATTTTGTTGACTGTTTCCTTTAATGTGCAGAAGACTTTTAGCTTGATTTTATCCCACTTTATTTTTGCTTTTGTTGCCTGTGCTTTTAGGTATATTGGAAAAAGTATATATAGCCAAGACCAATGTGAAGAAGCTTTTCCATGATATTTTCTTCTAGTTTCACAGGTTTAGGCCTTACATTTAAGTATTTAGTCCATTTCAAGTTAATTTTTATGTGTGTTGTAAAATAAGGGTACGATTTCATTCTTTCGCATATGGATATCCAGTTTTCCCAACACCATTTATTAAAGAGATTATCTTTTCTTCATTGTCTGTTCTTGGTATCCTTGTCAGATTAGTTGACTGAAAACGCATGTGTTTATTTCTGGACTCTCTATTCTGTTCCATTGATCTATGTGTCTATTTTTATGCTAATAACATATTGTTTTGATTATTATAGCTTTGTAATATAGTTTGAAATCAGGTAGTGTGTTGCATCTAAATTTGTACTTCTTTCTCAAGATTGCTTTGATGATTCAGAGTCTTTTGTGGTTTTTATGAATTTTAGGATTGATGTTTCTATTTCTTTGAAAAATGCCATTGAATTTTAATAGGGATTGCATTGAATCTGTGGATTGTTTTGGGTAATATGGACATTTTAACAATATTAATTCTTCCATTCTATGAATACAGGATATTTTTCTACTTATTTCTGTCTTCTTCAATTTCTTTCATTAATGTCTTATAGTTTTCAGTATACAGATCTGATACTTCCTTGGTTAAATTTATCCTTAAGTACGTTATTCTTTTTGATGCTATTGTAAATAAGATTGTTTTCTTAATTTCTTTTTAAGAAAGTTTGTTGTTAGTATAGAGAAATGCAAGAGGTTTTTGTGTATTGATTTTGTATTCTGCAACTTTACTAGATCCATTTATTAGGTCTGACAGTTTTTGATATAAGATCGTAGACAGTAGCAATTTAACTTCTTCCTTTCCAATTTGGATGGCTTTTATTTCTTTTCCTTGCCTTATTGCTCCGGCTAGGACTTCCAGCACTGTTTTGAATAGAAGTAGTGAGAGTGGGCACCCTTGTTTTGTTCTTGACCTTAGAGAAAAAGCTTTAACTTTTCAGCATTGAGTATGATGTTGGCCTTGGGCTTATCATATACAGCCTTTATTATATTGAGGTATATTCTTTCTATTTCTAACTTGTTGAGAGTTTTTATCATGAAAGTAAGTTGAATATTCTCAATGCTTTCTCTGTATCTTTTGAGATGATCATATGATTTTTATCATTCATTCTGTTAAAGTGGTGTGTTGAAGTCTCCCACTATTATTGTATTGGTGTCTATTTCTCCTTCAGCTTTGTTAATATTTGCTTTATATATTTAGGTGCTCTGATGTTGAGTGCCTACATACCTACAATTTTTATATCCTTTGATGAATTGACTCCTTTATTATTATTTAGTGACCTTCTTTGTCCTTTGTGACAGATTCTCATTGAAAGTTTATTTTGTCTGCGTAAGTGCAGCCACTTCTGCTTTCTTTTCGTTACCAAAAGAAATATCTTCTTCCATCTTCATATTTAGCCCATATGTGTCCTTAAGATTAAAGTGGGTCTTCTGTAGGAAGCTTATTGTTGCATACTTTTTTTTGATTCAGCCACTCTGTGGGTTTTGTTTGGTGAGTTTAATCCATTTAGATTTAAAGTATTTATTGATAGGTAATGACTTACTACTGTTATTTTGTTAATTGTTTTCTAACTGTTTAGTAATTCCTTTGTTCTTTTCTTTTTCTCTTGCTCTCTTCCTTTGTGATTTTTTGTCAGAGTATACTTTGATTCTTTTCTCTTTATCTTTCTTTTTAGTTTTGTCTTTTTGCAGTAGCTAGTACTTTCAATAAGATGTTGAATAGAAATGGTTAGAGAACTTCATTGCTTTTTTTTTCTTTTTTTTTTTTACCGATTATACTGGAAAAGTGTGCAGTCTCTCACCCTAAAGCATGCTGTTAGATTTACATTTTTCATAAATACCCTTTATTTGGTTAAGAAAGTTCACTTTTAGTTTTTTGAGAGTTTTGATTATGAATTTTGATTATGAATTTTCTTAAATGCTTTTTTAACATTTATTGATATAGTCATGTGGTTTTTCTTATTCAATATGTTAATAGGATAAATTACACTGATAGACTTAATGCTGAGCTAGTCTTACATTCATGGAATGAACATCACTTCATCATGATACATAATCTTTTTTATATATTGCTTTATTTGAATTACCAATATTTTGTCAAGTATTATTTTCTCTCATGTCACAGAGATATTGATTGGTCTGTATTACCCTTGTAATCTCTTTACTGGGTTTTAGTATTAGAGTACTACTTGGCTCATAGGAGTTATTAAGTTATCCCTCTGCTTCTGTTTTCTTCAAGATATTGTGGAAAATTTCCACCATTTATTACTTAAATGTTTGATAGAATTAACTGGTACAACCATCTGGGACTGTAGCTTTCTTTTTTACAAAGTTACTAGTTTTTAATTCATTTTCTTTAATAGATTTTGAGCTATTCAGGTTATCTATTTTTCCTCATGTAACTTCTAGTAGTTTGTGTCTTTCAAAGCTTTGATACTTTTTATTCTAAGTTATGAAATTTGATGGCATAGAGTTGTTCATAGTATTCATTTATTAACCTATTAATGTCCATTGGATCAATAGAAATGCTCTCTCCTTCATTTGTGAAATTGGTATGTTGTACATTCTCTCTTTAATTCTTGTTTAGCCTGACTAGGATTTTATCAATTTTATTTATCTGTTTAAGAATCAGCTTTGGTTTGGTTGTTTTTTTCCCATTGTTTTTTGTTTTCAACTTTATTAATTTTTGCTACAATTTTTATTATTTTTCTTTGCTTGCTTCAGGCTTAAATTGATCTTCTTTCTCTAGTTTCCCTAAAGACTGTATTTGTCTTTTCTTACCTCTTTGCATGCCCTCTAAATTTTTGTTAAATGAAAGACATAGTGTATCAAATAATAGCATCTGCGGTCGATAGGCCTCTAGAGTGAGAATTCATTTTAATTTGCCTAGAGATGAGGCTTTTTTAATGTTTGCTGTTTCTATGGATAAAAGTCTTCAAATTCATCTAGTGTCCTTGTTTTTGTCTCCTCTCTTGACTTTGGTCTTTCCTAAATACTTCTTCTCAAAGATAGTTCATGTCATGCAACTCTTTCAGCTATAATCCACTCTTATTATACTGAAGCCTTGTTGCTGTGGTGGTAATGTTGTTGGGGAGAGGGGAGATAAGCATTTGACAAAGTTCTGATTAAATCTCAGTCTTTTAGTAGATCTTTGTCTTGGGCCCATAACGTTCACAAGAGTTTCTCCAGTGGTATAGCTTTCTTCCCCCCTGTCTCCCTACTTCCTATCCTGGTTGCAGTGTTCCCAATCTATTTTTGTAAAGCCCTGAACTCTGTTGGCTACATTTTTCCTCCCCTTAGATGAAAGAAAGAATGGCTAAATGGGCTGGAATGGGAGAAATTTTCTTCCACAAATTGGGATAAGGCTCTGGAACAGTCTTTTTTCTCTAGAGAGTAAGCCATTGTTATGGAGAAGTCTCTGTGCTTAATTAACAAGGATTACTCTTTCCTTTTCCCTCCCAGAGCCACGAGGGGACCTTTCTCAGATCTTCATGGTGAGAAAAGGGTCAAGTCCATGAGATAAGACCCACAAAAATGTGGGCCCTCCTACAACTGCAGCCCCTAGACCTGTCTCTCCTCCTAGTGCACATTCAGTCTTCAACAATTTATCAAAATTTCCCTTTAATATTACTTACCAGTTTATGTCTCAAAATGCTACTGTTCTAGGTAAACAGATCTCCTTGTCATTCTAGACATACCTGTCTCTCAAGATTCAATTAGCCCAGGACCTCAGTTTTCTATGAGTCCAAGAAAAGCCATTGACATTCAGTTTTTCCAGCTTTTTTTTGCAAGAATTGTCAGGACAACTCCCAATCTCTTTATATGTTGGAGCTGAAATCCTCTAAGAGTTTATGTTTTAACTCAGCTATTTTACTTCTAGCAATTTACCCTGAAGATATATGACCAACAAAACAAAAATACATATGCTCTAGGTTATTCATTGCAGCATTGTTTGTAATTTCATAATATAGGAAACAACTTGCATACCTATATGTAGAAGATTATTTGAAAAAAAATATTCCATAATGCAATGGAGTCTTTGTGCCTCTAAAACATATTGAGGAAGTCTTCTATAAACTTTTATCAAGTGATTTCCAATAAATATTGTTAAACAAAAATAGCAAATTATAAAAGAGCATCTATTGTATCCTACCTCCTTTGTGAAAAAGAAGGGAGAATAAGTAAATATTCATGTGTCTTTCTCAATTGTGCAATAAGAAAGCAACGAGATTTGTGACTTACTAGAGAAGAGTTAGAACATATTAGAAAAGATAAGCAGTAGAAATGATACAGAAAAAATGAACAAAAGAGTAATGCGTCTCTGAATACATGTTTATTATACAGTTCTGACTTTTGAAACGTTAATATTCTCAATAAATAAATAAATAAATTGCTTACTTGATTGATACATAATGGTGACATAAACGCTAAAATATAACATAAATAAGAACCACTGAAACAAACTGTACTGTAAATGACAAATATAAACACAATGAAGTGTATGGCGAGGTCTAATCCTAGTAAACTTAGACAAATAATATTGTATTAAGCCTATTTACCCTCAAGCTAAAGACAAAAATTACTATGAGCAATACGGATCTCTACTTAATAGTTTTCTTTTAGAACAGAAGCATGACTTAGCACTTCTAAAACTACTTTCTCTGATTCTATAATTGAACAAATAAGTAAATATTTTGGGGATAATGAGGGTCAGTTATCTCATTGTCAGGGAAGGGAGTTACAAAATGGGAAACAGAAAACATAATGAACCCTGCTTTGGTGGATGGCAAAGTATCTCAATGAACTCTTGGTTTTAGATAGATAGATAAACAGATTTTGGAGTACAGACACACCTATATAACACTTTTATATCCTAGCCTTGCCCACTGAGAGGGCTTATAAGCAATGACACCTTATGATAATGAGTAAACCTAGTGGCTCTATATTTGTTCTAAACACTATTTTCTACATATAAAAACCAAGGCTTTTTGAATAAATGGCTGATTTTGGAAGTAGGACAGTTTACGATGATCCTAACCCATCTTTCTGTACCAGAAAGCAAGAAAGTGCTCAAAGCATGATGGAGATGTGTCAGGAGAACACAGTAGCTTGAAAGGGCCCTCACTGGGCAAATATGGTATATTTGAGCACCAAAATAAATAATGGTAGTAATGAACTATAACCCATAGAATAAAGTCAAACTCCATGAGACCAAACAATAAATAAGAAAGGAAATCTTTTTATTATAATAGAAGCTAAGAGAATGATGGAATTAGAAATCCACTATTTGGCGAAACATAAAATAATAATTAACTCAGGCAAAAATCGTCATTGCATGCTAACTCTAATAAATAAATGTTCAAGGAATAATAGGATATTTTCATAGTCTCTAACTATCTCCCACAGGATAACTTTTCATTACAAAGTGAAAAGTAGTAACCTGACATTCATTCCTTTAAACAAGTGACCAAAGTTAACATCAGCAGTTATGGAAAAAATTGACATTGCATTAGCCTCCTGCTATGATGCACTGATAAAAAATAAAGTATTAATTCTGTGCTACCACTGCCCAAAAATGTATCACCTGAATGTAATGATGAGGGAACATGAGATAAACCCAAATTGAGGGAGTTCTACAATACAACTAGTTTCTACTCTTCAAAAATGTAAATGTCAAGAAAGATAAAGTGTGAGAAACTTTTCCAAATTAAAGGAATAAAGTAGTCTAACAATTGAAAACAATATATTATTTGTTTTCAGGACTAGGATTGTAGATTAGATAATATCATATTATCAATGTTAAATTTCCAATTATAATAATTGTACTGCGTTTGTATTAGAAGAAACTAGATTTTTTGTTTGTTTTTTAGAAAATAGAGTGTAGTATTTAAGGGAAAACAAGCATTATGTCTGCATCTAAAATGGCTTAGAAACTATCTGTATGTATGTACGCATGTATATGTATATATGGCATCTATCTATCTACCTATATGAAATCTAGTAAAGAACGAATAGGAATTATTTGTACTATGCTTGCAACTTTTCTCTAAGTCTATAAATTATTTTAAAATAAATATTTACAAAAATCTAATCTAAATAGAAAATGAAATGTAACTTGCCATTAATAAGGTTTCTGTAACCCCTCTGTGTGTGCATGTGTGTGTGTCCATATAGTCAATGCATCTCAGTGCACATGTGCCATCCAAAAAAAACATGGATATACTTGAATACATACACATTCTTCTGAAGTTTAGAACAATAATGCACATAATAGCAGTTACATTATATTGAGCACTTATATGCCAGGTACTCGACTAGATAATTTGTACATAAAATTTTGTCTAATCTTCCAAACTACCCCTTTAGGTAGTCATCATCTACATTTTATTAGTGAAGAAATTGGTTCTCAGAGAAGGTATTACATCTGCCAAGCCAGAAAGCCAGTGATTGCAGAACTAGCATTTGAATATAGTTCTAAATGTTTCTAAAGACATTGCTTGTAAATATTATACAATTTTTTCCTCATGAAATATTTAAATTTATAGAGTTACTTAAGTTTGTGCACAAGTTTATCATCCTTCAAAGTCTCTAATATATTAAATACAGGATAGCAACACTTACTTGTTTGTAATCTTCAAGGAAAGGCAATTTTAAAATGTAATCCATTTAATTACTTTCATGAAACAAAAAGGAAAATAAGATTTTAATTTTTGTAAATATCTCTGATATGTTTTAGGCAGCAAGTTGTGGTACAAATGACTATCTGTCAAAATATCAGGTTTTCAATCCTGCCTCTCATTTACTAATTGAGCCCGATGTTAAAATTCTCTTAACCTTAGTTTTATGTTCTGAAAAATGTGGATAACATCACCAACCTCACAGTGCTGTTGAAAATATCAAATAATGCATGGACCTAGAAATGTGTTGTAAATTGTAAAGAACTCTACACAATATCAGAGATTGTTATTTTTTATTAGGCAGGGTCATTTCTATTTCAGCATTTCAAAGTGGCACCTATAAAATTTAAAAATGCTATCCTCATTTTTATTCTAGAAGTGTTTAGTTTCAGAGCTGTGGAATTCACTAGGAAAAACTGGCAAAGCACTTATTTTATAACATGAAGAAATAACTCAGTCACAAAATGAATTAAATATGACAATTTGAGATAATCTATATTTCAGTGATGAATAATGTTAAGAAATGAAATCCAAAGTACTTTTTAATCCATCTCCAATTTCCTCTGTGTTAGTCTCCCCTTTTTTTCATTTTTACTTTGTTGTTATTCACGGGAAAATGAAAATAACACCATTGGGTGGAATGATTCTGATCAAACAGGAATAGATAGGACAGATTTGAGGGATGTTATAGAAGGAAGTTTCAACAGAACTTCATCAACTTTGTGGGTATTCAACAAATCGGACTGCTAAGCCCTAGATAAGTTTATATTTTTAATGTAAAGTGAGACAATGATAGTGCTCTAACAAAAGAAAAACAATAAAGAATTATGATTACAATAGAAAGTAAGAGGGTTTTCTTAATTTTGGAGATATTGAGATCAAAGCACTTTTATTTGACAACTTCAGTTTGGGGAGTTTCTTGGAGACATTTATTCAGGGCCTACTGTCATCATAGATAATGGGAGCATTTTTTAATAATATAAATATATGAATAAAAGTCAATGACTGTATAAAACTACCCTATATATTTATAACTTTATAACTATCTGTACCAGGTATCTAACTACCTTATACCAGGCAGTGTTTTAACCATTTTATATGGTTCTTCATTTAACCCTCAGAATATCCCAAATTTAACAGAAGAGAAAAATAAAGGACAGATAAGTAATTTTGTCAAGATCTGGTAGATAATGAATGGAAGAGCTTGGGTTCTAATTCATATCTACTTTCAAAATCTTTATTCTTTCTAATAACTTGCTAAAGATGTTGCAATCAATTAGAAGAGAAATAATAAACCAAAATTTATTATATTTACAGTAATATGAATGTAACATAAGATACTGATAAGACTCAAAGTTGGTTCTCAAGAAGGCGAGATCATTACGATTAAAAGCTTTTGAGAAAAAAAAAATGCAGGGACCAGCCTAGTGGTGTAGTGATTTAGTTCATGCACTACACTTCATGGCCTGGAGTTCACCAGTTTGCATCCCGGGCAGGGACCTACACAACGCTCATTAAGTCATGCTGTGGAGGCGTCCCATATACAAAATGGGGGAAGATTGGCACAGATGTTAGCTCAGGGACAATCTTCCTCAAGCAAAAAGGGGAAGGAATGGAAGCAGATGTTAGCTCAGGGACAATCTTCCTCACTGAAAAAAAAAAAGAAAAATTATGGAGGAGGTGATATTAGGATATATTTTGACACTCTACATACTACAGGAACATATGGAAAGATAGGAAACCCAGGAAGTGTAAATAACTGAATTTCATTTCATCTCATTATCAGAAACAGGGCCTGAATTGTCAACCAGTGATGGTTAAATCAATAATCACATCATCAAAGAGAAGGAAAAAGATAACATGTACATACTGTCCATTGAAATAAGGATGGTTCACCAAACATCTTGTGTTTGGCTCTCAAGATTCACTTCCTCTCTTCTCATGTTGTTATCTACTCCAGGTTCCTCTGCCTTCCAGCTGGATTTATCTAAGCACATGACTTTGCATGGCTCTCTTTCTGGATATTGGTACCAATATCTTCCTCTTAATCCTTTTAGGCCTAGAGTTGGTAAATCCCTTGTACTAAAATATCTTTGCAGTTCTCCAACACTCAACTTCTGTAAATAATTCCCTTTTAAATAAACTTTCCTCAAATAATACAATTTCAAGTGGGCCATCTGTTTCCTATTGGACTCCTTCCTGACACAGATGGCTTCATGGAAAAGGTATCCAAATTGAAGAAAGTACAGAATTTAATGAATTGGGGTAGGGAGAGGAAAGTCCATGTATGAACACATAACCAGGGGCCAGAATAAGTAGGACTTAAATGAAAGCACTTTGAAAACTAAAATTATTATGCAAACAATGGACAATGAAAATGATCGTGACAATGATGATGACAAGGACTGTCTTGAGTTGCCAGAGGCTGTGATCAAGGAAGGAAATGGTAAAACTAAAATCAAGTTTAGATCTAGAAAAGGAATAGGAATTTAATTAAGGACCTTGACAAAGTTAAGATATAAGCTTACTGACAAGACAGGTGTCATAGAACCAAGAGTGAATGTCATTTAGTGGATGATACAGGGGGAACATATCCAGGTAGGAGGTCAATATTTCACACTGCCTTTCATAAATGCAGTCTGGGACTGGGCTTCCTGTTAGCCCAAGTCTGTCGTCACATTAGTGATACACTTATTTTATGGCACAGTATGGTGATGGTAAAACCTGAATGGTAGGGAATAAATGTGATACTGTGGTGGAGATGGGGTGATAGTGGTGGTAAAATTCAGAGTGATGGTGAAGAAAGTGATAGAGTTGGGGGTGATATGATATGACAAGACTGGATTTGAACTTAAGTGAGGGAGAATTGGGAGAAGTATTCAGATAGTTGATGTGGAACCAGGTTGGAGAGCTAAAGAAAGTTCATTTCTATTTCTATATAATTATAGGAATGAATGATAGACATACAGATTGAGCATTCAGTTGAGAATGTACAACCGATGAGCACAGTGACACTGAACTAAGATTGCAGTCATCACTAAAGTGAATAAGCGAATTTGATAAAATTCCCAACACCTCATCATTTTATCTGGGTCTGTAATTTCCTGCCTCTGCACTCAGTAGTGATAAGACACATCACACACTACATTAATGCTACAGAATGTGCTCTCTTTCTTTCTGCTGATTCAGTAGCTCAGAAAACTATTACTCTCTCTAGCTATGATTTGTTCAGAGAAACTAAGCCCTCTTTGGAAGAACTCTTTTTTGAACAGGAAATTCACAATCTTACACAAGAATACTCCGAGTTATGAATAGGTTTTATCTGTAATGTTTTTTATAAGGTGATAGTTTAGAGATTGAAACACAATTTTCTCCAAGAAAGACATAAATTAGCATTGATTGAGTGCCTATAATATACCTTGGTCTGGGCTATGTGCACTGCTTGTACTATTTTCATCTTTTTAATATCGTAATCATTTAATATTCATCAACAAGGCAGCCATTCAGAGTGGATGATATCCGTACTGTATTGGCTATTAAGTAACTTGACTGTTAACTCAAGCCCTTGGAGATAGATATGTTTCATCTCTTTCTATTAATAGTGAATTAAAGAGAAGATTAAAAATATATATTAGCCATATAGAGAGAAGTTGATGATTGAAGGAATTATTAAACCTCCAGACCAGCCGACAAAACCTAACGTATCCTATACTGTGGCTGAAATGTTTTCTTTAGTTGAAACTATTATTAAGCATTTACTCTGTTTCAGACACAATGCTAGGTAGAATACACATAAATAAGAGATCAACCTTGGCCATAGAAAATATGAAGTCATTAAGACTAAAAAAGATTATACAATTTTCAGCTGTAGAATGGATTAAATAGGCTTTGGAGACTAGCTTGGAAAAGTTACCCAACATCTCAGGTTTTATTTCTTTTAAATCTCAGGCAGCCTTTCAGAAGGAGAGGAAAGGACTAGGAAAATAACATTCATTAACTGTGGCAAATACTTTAACTCCTTTATATCATTTTATGATCATAAGGATTGGAAGGAAGGATGGTTTAGAAAAGGGCTTCCCAAACAAATTCACATTGTGGCACATACAAAAAATGATAATATTTGTACAACACATCTGAGAACACAGGAAGGAGTTTGAGGACATCTACATGGAGCTTGATTTTTCAAACAATAAGTTTATATTATATTAATTGAACAGAAAAATAAAATATTATGAAAATATTAAATATTCCAGACTCCCAACATTTTTCACATCTTGAGGGGAAATTTGAATTTATTACTGTGAATATAACTGTGACAAAAATTGTTATACATAAAATTTTATAACTTTTGTATACTTTATGCTGTAAATGGTTACCTACAATTCCAGATCAAGCTATTTTAAAATTAACTTTAAAAAAACTAATGTATGTACTTGGTTTGACAAATCAAAGGGTTATAACGAAATGCAGTAGTTTTCTGACCCATATCTCCCTACTTCCCTGGTTATCCCTCTCAAAGGCAAGCTTTCAACTCCTGTAAAATAATGTACTTACACTGCTTTGTTTTGATTCATGAACTTTAGAAATTTTTTTGAATTCCTATTAAAGTACACATGAATTTGTCTCTATCAGAACTGCCATCCTTTCTGCTTTCCCTCTCCCACTGTTCCAAAACCATTATGGAATTTTTTATCTATGTCATATAGGTTGAATTTACAATGTTATTCTAATGGAAGATTATTCATAAATTGAGCAATGTAGTATATTTACATGCTGTTTTCCATAGTGGTTGAACTACTTTAAAATCCTACCGACAGTGCACAAGAGTTCCAGTTTCTCTACATCTTTGTCAACACTTGCTCTTTTCTGTTTCTTTGATGATGGTTCCCCTAAAGGTGTAAGATGATATGCCATGGTGGTTTTGATTTGCATTTCCCTAATGATTAGTAATATTGAGCATCTTTTCTTATGCTTGCCAGCCAATTGTATATATTCTTGAGAAATGTTTATTCAAATTTTTTGCCCATTTTTTAATCAGATTATTTTGTCGTTGTTGAGTTGTAGGTGTTCTTTATGTATCCTGGATATTAACCCCTTATCAGAGGTACAGTTTACAAACACTTTTTCTCATTCCATAGATTTCCTTTTTAATCTGTTGATTGTTTCCTTTGCCATGTAGTTTTTAATTTGATGTAATCCCATTTGTCCACTTTCTTTTGTTGCCTGTGCTTTTGGTGTTGCATCCAATTATTGCCAAATCCAACGTCATGAAGCCTTTCCCTTTTGTTAACTTCTAAGAGTTTAATAGTTTCAAGTCTTACATTTAGGTCTCTAATCCATTTTGAGTTATTTTTGTTTTTGATGTAAGGTCAGGGTCCAATTTCATTATTTTGCAATTGGATATTCAGTTTTCCCCCATGATTTGTGGAAGAGACTATCTTTTCCCCATTGTGTAGCTTTGGCATCCTTTTCAAAGATCATTTGATTATATACGTGAGGGTTTATTTCTGATTTCCCTATTCTGTTACGTTGATCTATATGTTTGTCTTTATGCCAGAACCACACTGTTTTGATTACTGCAGCTTTGTCCTATGTTTTGAAATCAAGAATGGTGATGCCTCTAGCTTTGCATTTCTTTCTCAAAATTGTTTTGGCTCTTTGATTCCCTTTGATATTCCATATGAATTTTAGGATTTTTTTTCCAATTTCTATGAAAATTGCCATTGGGATTTTGATAGGAATTGCAATGAGATCGCTTTGGGTAGTATGTAATTTTAACAATATTAAGTCTCCCATTCCATGGACACGAGATATCTGTCCATTTATTTGTGTCTTCTTTAATTATTTTTAGCAATGTTAAGTAGTTCTTAAAGTACAAGCCTTTTACCTCCTTGGTTAAGTTTATTGCTAAGTATTTTATTCTTTTTGAATCTGTTGTAAATGGGATTGTTTTTTTAATTTCCTTTTTGGTTGCTCATTGTTAGTGCATAGAAGCATAGCTGATTTTTGTGTATTGATTTTGTATCTTGTAACTTTGCTGAATTTGTTTATTAATTCTAACAGTTTTGTGGTATAGTCTCTAGGGCTTTATACTTTATACTTATAAGATCATGTCATCTGCAAACAGAGATAGTTTTACATATTCTTTTCCAATTTGGATGTCTTTTTTTCTTTTTTTTGACTAATTGCTCTGGCTAGGACTTTCAGTACTATGTTGAATAAAAGTGGTGAGAGTAGGCATCGTTGCTTTATTCCTGATCTTAGAGGAAAAGCTTTCAACTTTTCAACATTAGGTATATTGTTATCTGTGGGATTTTCATATAGGGCCTTTATTATGTTGAGGTAATTTCCTTCTATTCCTATTGTCTTGAGTTGTTTTATCATAAAAGTATATTGAATCTTGTCAAATCCTTTTTCTACATCAACTGAGATGATCATTTGATTTTTATCCATTCTTCTATGGTGGTGTATTACATTGATTGATTTTTATAACTTGAACTACCTGTGCATTCCAGAAATAGATCCCACTAGGTAATCGTGTATAATCCTATTCATGTGTTGTTGAGTTTGGTTTGCTTGTATTTTGTTGAGGATTTTTGTATCAATATTCAGCAAGGAAATCCATCTGTAGTTTTCTTTTCAGTTAGTATTTTGTCTGATTTTGGTATTAGGGTGATGCTAGCCTCATAAAATGAGTTTGGAAGTGATCTGTTCTCTTCAGTTTTTTGAAAGAAATTGAGAAGGATTTGTGTGAATTTCTCTTTAAATATTTGAAAGAATTCACCAGTAAAGCCATCTGGTTCTGGGCTTTTCTTTGTTTAGAGGTTTTGATTTCTGATTCAATCTTCTTACTACTTATAAGCCTATTCAGACTTTTTTCTTCATGATTCAGTCTGGATAGACTGCGTTTTTAAAAATTTATCCATTTCTTCTATGTTATCCAATTTGTCATCATATAGTTGTCTATAGTAGTTTCTTATGATCCTCTTTATTTCTGAGGCATCAGTCGTAATGCTTCCTCTTTCATTTCTGATTTTTATTTAACTTTTCTCTCCTTTTCTTGTCTAATGATTTGTTGATTTTGTTAATCTTTTCAAAAAACAACCCAAATTCAGTGATTTTTCTATTGTTTTTCTATTTTGTTTATTTCTGCTCTAATTTTTACTTTCTTCCTTTTGCTAACTTCGAATTTATTCTCTTCTTAATTTTCTAGTTCCTTGAGGTGTAATATTAAGTTGTTGATTGAGATTTTCTTTCTTAATGTAGGCATTTACCACTATAAACTTCCCTCTTTGCACTGCTTTTGCTGCATCCCATAACTTTTGGTATGTTGTGTTTTCATTTTCATTTGTCTCAAGATACTTTCTAATTTCTCTTGCGATTTTTCTTTAACCCATTTGTTCTTCAAGGATATGCTATTTAATTTCCACATATTTGTAAATTTTCCAGTTTTCTTTTTGTTATTTATTTCTAGTTTCATTGCATTGTAATTGGAAAAGATACTTGGTATGCTTTCAATATTCTTAAATTTATTAGGACTTGTTTTGCATCCTAGCATGTGATTTATCTTGGAGAATTTTCCATGAGCACTTGAGAAGAATGTGTATTCTGTTGCTATTGGACAGAGTGTTCTGTTTACGTCTGTCAGGTCCAATTGGTTTATAGTCCTCTATTTCCTTATTGATATTCTGTCTGGTTGATCTATCCATTATCAAAAGTGTGCTGTTGAAACCTCCTACTATTTTGTGTTACTGTCTATTTCTCTCTTCAATTCTGTCAATGTTTGCTTCACATTATTAGATGCTGTGCTGTTAAGTGTATATATATTTATAATTTTTATATGTTTATGGTGAAATGACCCTTTTATCACTATATAATGTCCTTCTTTGTATCTTGTGACAGTTATTGACTTAAATTATATTTTGTCTAATATAAGTATGGCCACCTTTGCTCTTTTTTGGCTTCCATTTGCATGGAATATATTTTCCCATCATTTTACTTTCAGTCTATGTATGCCCTTATAGCTAAAATGAGTCTCTTGTAGACAGCATATAGTCAGATCTTACCCCTTCTTTTGTGTGTGTGTGTGTGTGTGTGTGTGTGTGTGTGTAAGAAAGCCTTCATTAGCTTCTTTAGAAAAGTACATGTGAGGTCAATATTTTTGGAGTCTTCCTGGTCTTTTCTTTTACTCTTACCACTGATTTATTTTTGCCTGCTGTAAAACTCTACAATAGAAATAAATTCTATGCAGAATTTTGAAGGCATTCCTCCATTACCTTCTTGTTTCTAATGTTGTGGTAATGAACCCAAATTAATTCTGATACCTGATATTTCATATGACCTCTCTCTCTTTCTCTATCTCACTATAAAAAATTCTATATATCCCTAGCTTATGAATTTCAAAATAGCGTACACCCTATAGAACTCTCTCCATCATTTTTTTTGTTTACTCAACAAGCCATTGCAATCTATAAACTCTTTTCTTTCATTCCTGGGAAAGTTTCTTCATTTTTTCCTTGATTTCTTTCCATATTTTCTCTATTCTATCCTTCTCTATTCTATCCTTCTATTTTATTCTTCAGAATTTGGACTTTATGGGCAGATTCTTTCATTTTCACCTCTTTGTTTGCTCTACTTTTGGGGAAAATTTTCAATTTTATTTTCTACCCTTTATTTTATGTTTTTAGTTGAGTATATATAGTTAATTTCCAATAGTTTCTTTAGTTTATGTTCTCTGAATTTTCCTTTGAATGCAACTAAAGGCTCATTAACCGTCATGCATAAATCTGGAGTAAATTTGACTTGGCAATACCAATTCCAGACTTAAAATAAATCTCTAATAGGTTCTAGTTTATCACTATTTCAGGATCTACTTCCACTGAACCATCAAAATAAACTATTTTTAAAACTTTGATGGATCTTAATTTTGGTGAATAAGGGACAGCTATCTTCCTTCCTCCATAATTATGAGATATTTTTATTTTTAGATTTAAAAGCACTAATTTGAATTGTCAATCATGTAAGTTTTCTTTCCATTTCTACATAATCCTGTACATGCCCACTTTTAGTACTTGCCCACATATGAATCTTACCAATAAAATGTGATGCACAAACATCATAAAATATGAAAAAATACTCTTACATTCTTTTAGCAAAAAAGAATGGTCCAGATTCTATTAACAAAACTATTGCTATTGAAGATTAATTGGATTAGAATAGCATATTTCATTTTTGTTTAGAAATATATAAATTTTGATTCTTGAGTTTGAAAATAATCATCTGTATATAATCTTCTGAAAATCTACAGTCTGAGATTTCACTTATATGAGCATTTTGACCATAATCATTAGAGTCTAGAGTGTTGTACTCTGTCTTTTTGCATTTATCTTCTGATTCATGTAATAACTGTGAAGATTCTTTCTCTGTCAATTTTCTTCTTTTTAACATTATGGACACATAATGAAAAGTCCTGAATTCTTCATAGTATTTGAGGAAAGCTACAAAAAGGACCATAAGGAAGGTGACTCCAGATTTCTTTGATGTGTTTTTGAAATGTAGTGTAATATTTTGGGCAACACAACAAAACTAAAGGATGATGTAATAGTGACGATTTGTTTCAGTATTGCGTCATCCTCTTGAAGGCTCCATCATTCTTTCATTTTCTTAACACTTCATAATCTTTTATCATAGTTGGGAATAATTGGTGTATGTTGATGGAATAACTTCTAGAATGATGAACTAGTAAATTGTTTCATGACAGGAAGATTAATTAATACTAGTGTCCTATAATAGGTATCAGTTTTATAAAATAGTCCAATGGATCCATGTAGTAATTGCAAGGTACAATGAATTGTATTCAATTACAAAAAAAGTAAATACTTTCTTTGTCCTTTCAAAGATATTTAAAGAAATAAAAAAATACATATGCTATCATTCCTTAAAAATAATTAAAACTCAAAACACTAAAATTAAGTGAAATGGATCATGATGGTGTGAAGAGGGCTAATTTTATCTTTTCCAAATGGTCAAATCTTTTTCATTAGCCTGTCAAAACCTTAAGTTTTTCTAATATTTCAAAGATAAAAAAAATTCTAAACTTTATTTCCTTTCATGTCTGCTTGCAAACTGGTCATTTTTTTCTTGAATATATCTTTCTCTTCACTTACTATACACTACAAGAAGTAATCAACAAACTGTAATGTTCTAGTTCTTTTTAAGCTCTTCTCATAAAGATATGAGCTCAGTAGGTACATAGTCTGCTTTCCAAGTTGGAACAGGAGATATTTTTACTAAACATTTTTCCATTATGTGGACATCTTCAACTTTCTAGTTTTTAATGTAATTTTACTTGTTGTTTGTCACTCAAACACTAAGCCAGTGACAAATATTTTAGCTAATTTTACAACACATACTACTTTGGTACCCATTTCTGTATTAGTAAAGATAATTCTCACAGATGTAACAAATTAGCCCAAATTTTTGCTTTCGACATAGCCATTTTTTTGCTAATGTAGCAATTCTGTACAGGCATTTTGCATGTGAACTTTTTCATGGTAATTCAGGCACCAAATCTACTTCTATTTTGTGGTTCTGCCATCATTTAGAGCAGGCATCAGGGACCAAATCCCACCCACCACCTGTTTTTAGATGATTTCTGAGCAAAGAAGGGGTTTCACCTTTTTAAGTAGTTGAAAAAAATCAACATAAGAATAATATTTTGATAAAATTATGACATTCACATTTTAACTTCCATAAATAAAGTTTTATTAGAACACTAATTTGTTATGTATTGCCTATGGCTGCTTTTATGCTAAAATGAGAATTGAGTAGTTGTGATAGAGACTGTGTGATCCTCAGATCCTAAAATATTTACTATTTAGTCCTTTATGGAAAATATTTATCATTCCCTGCCTTAGAAATTCAAGGGAAGAGATTCAGAGGTTAGCCTAGAACTGCTCAATTTCTGATTGAATTGCGGTGATCAAGCCCTCACAATATCTACCTAAGGAAGGAAAGAGAAAAATATTTCTGGTGGTGGTTAATCTTTTACTTCTCAGAAAACCTTGGTCTCTTTTACAAATCAATGCATTTCTTTCTAAATGACTATATTTTCATAAAAGAGATTTTAAGCAACAGAAACTTGCACTGAGTCACAGAGATTATTTTACCCCTAATCCCAGGTCAAGACGGCTTACTTACCCAGCTGGCTTATTTTCTGAGGAATGGGATCTGCATTAGCAGGAGACATACTTTATACAGATGGGCTATTCCTCTTTGGGCCAATCGAGTTGGATGATAAATTTTGATGAATATATATTGAACTGAACTGAGCAATCCTTGGAAGAATATAGGGCAGATTATATATATTTACTTTCTTTACTAAGAATATAAATGCTTATGAAGACCAAAATATTGCATCTAATCAAATAGCAAATTATCAACTAAACTGAGAGGCTGCAAGGCACACCTCAGTGGTTTTTGGACATTGCTGGTTTGCATCAAAATTACTTGGGAACCTTTGGGAAAATGCAGATACCAGACCCCACAGGAGTTGAGAACAACTGCTGCATTGAAAGAATTTAGACTCTGGACTCAGATGGGTCTGAATTCCAACCTTGCCTCTGATTAACTGTATAGCTTTGGACCAATCACTTAAAGTCTCTGAACTCAATTTCCTTATTCGCCAAAAAGATGAAGTCCTTGACTTCCCTTAGAGCTACTCTGAGGGTTAAATAAAAATACATAACACATTACCTAGCACTTAATACATGCTCAATAAACATTTATTTACTTCCCCTTCCATGAGCTAGAATCTATTTCCACTTGCCTTTAGCCCTGTGATTATTTTGGTGAAACCAAGCAGAAATCTTGAATTGGTCAAGCGTCTGAAATAGCCAGACAATCAGCAGATAATTGAAACCTCACAAAATGGGTCTTGGATGCTAAAAAGAAACTTCCTGGATTCTGACTCACTCAGGATGGATAAAGACTCAGGACACAAGGGTAATAGTAGCCAGTAAATATATACAAAATCAAGGCCAAGACCAGACTAGTACTTTGGCTTATAAGTTCCGAAAGTTTGGATAGCCGCCCGGAGGAACCAGGGTAATTGGAAGTCACTTTGACAGGGAGATTGTGGAACAAGCTTTTTCTAGGCAGGTGTGTTAAAGAATCCCCTGTGAGAAGCAGCTACCTCGACACTTAGTGGATTTCAGAACTTAACCAACACCTCTGACAGGTTTTGTGACGTGCAAAATCCATCCAGACCAAGAAAAGTGGCTGGACTTTTTCCTTCTTTTAATTGAACATTCTCATATTTCACTCTTAAATGATAGTGATAGTTTTATAAAATTCAACCAAACATCCTAGAGCTCTAAGAAAATTATGGAAAACAAAAAAAGATCATCAATTAAAATAGTAAAATATTATGAACTACTATTTGTGCAGAGTAATAAAATTTACAAAGCACTTTGCATATTTAGAATCTACCTCTTGGAAATATACAACAGCCCCATAAGTAAGTATCACTATCATAATTTATATTATTAGTGAGGAGACTGAAATTCAGAGAAGTTGACCAAATTGCCAAACCAATAAGTGGCAGAACTAGGATTCAAACAAAATCTAATTAATTCAAACTTTGGGCTCTTTTCATCTGTCTATTTAACTATTGATTCAAGAAATCTTTATTGATATTCCACTATGTGCCAGGTTCTATGTATGTAAAAATCAAAAAGACATAGTTCTGGTTTTCAAAGAACTCATATTTTATTATGGAGATAGTCATAAAGAAGTAATTCTAGGGGCCAGCCCCATGGCTTAGTGGTTAAGTGCATGCGCTCCGCTACTGATGGCCCGGGTTCGGATCCCGGGCATGCACTGACGCACCGCTTCTCCGGCCATGCTGAGGCCGCGTCCCACATACAACAACTGGAAGGATGTGCAGCTATGACATACAACTATCTACTGGGGCTTTGGGGGAGAAAAAAGGAGGAAGATTGGCAATAGATGTTAGCTCAGAGCCAGTCTTCCTCAGCAAAAGAAAGAGGAGGATTAACATGGATGTTAGCTCAGGGCTGATCGTCCTCACAAAAAAATAAATAAATAAAAAAATAAACCATTCAAAAAAAAAGAAGTAATTCTAATAATATATGGTAAGTAAGAGATTAGATAATTGAGAAATGAGATGAAGTAAATGAGAAAATGATCAACTTTGCTTAGAATATCAGTCAAAAACAAGAGTTTTTATTTAATGGATGTGTATTATGGTGTTGAGTCCCTTATAGACATTATCTCATGTAATCCTAAATATATCTTATAAATTAGGGCATTTTATCCCATTTTTCTAAATAATTAAAGTGCAGAGCAGTGATAACAAGGCCATGTTTGCACAGCTAGTAAATAATAAAACTCATATATCTGTTTGCCTCCGAAGCTCCAGACCCTAACCATTTCATACATTATCTCTTAGAGAGTCTCCCAGGAAGAAATGTTTCATCTTGGTGCTGAGGATGGTAGGTGTTCATCCATTAGACAAGTTGGGGAGGGTATTTCAGAAGAATAGAGCAGCAAGCCCCAAAACCTAGAGGTGAGAGACCAGATGGTGGGCCCGGGAAACCACATGTAGTTCAGTGTTAGTGGTACAGTGTCACCTTTGGAAAGTTCTGAGCTGTGAGGCTGAAGAAAGAGCCGCTAAGCAGACCACAGGCTGTCCTAGATACCCTGCTAAAGAGGGTGAGAGTGACTCATAATTACTAAAGAGGGTTCAGCCACAAAATTACGTGGTAATTGTATCATTTTGGAGTAATGAAACTATTGTATAACTCTGTGATCCATTTTACCATTTTGTAGCTAACCAGTAATTCATCTAATTAAGTATGCATTCCTACATTTCTTAAAACATGTCCTTGGGGAGTACAGTGATAAGCAGAACAGAACTTGAGTGGAAAGAGAACAAGCCACGCTTGGGTTTCAGATAGGCAAGGCTTTTATCTCCTCTAATCTGTTTTTTCCAATGTGCAGCATGGGGAATGAACACAACCTGCACTGCTTACAAGCACCTGTGAGGATCACATATAGCTTCCTGTCAAACTGTGTAGTATATTATGAAATGCAAGACATGTGCAAGTTATTATTACAAATTATGCCCACCCCAACCACTCCTTAAGCCCTTATGGTGCATTGGCGCAGTACTAGTGGTATTTTTGTAGCTCAGTCTTCAGTCTGACATTGACTACTTTCTCACAGCAATTTAGGGAAGTGAAGGAAGGCCACAGGGCTAGACCTGCTTACTGGAAACAGGACAGGCACTGGGGGATCTGATTGACCTGCAGGTCTTGAAGGTCTTGAAGGTCTTGAGGGAAACCTGAGTCTGGCTAAGAGTTATATGCATAGCAAGGTGTGGCCCAGGAAAACAATGTGTATCCAGGATGAAATTGCAGCCAGTTTCCACAGGTGAAGGAACACAGAGGCCTGGAAGCGAGAAGAAACACTAGGTATCCAAGTGTCAAGAAATCAACTGGAAGAAGGCTGGTGACAACAGGGCTCAAATTTCCTTCCTTAATATTGTCCTCTGCCTCTAGCCCAGTTACTGATATTTCTGCTTGACAGGGAGCAATCATTTTCCACTTCCAGTGAGAAGGCAGTTATTCTAATCAAAACAAGGCCTTTGGTTTTTTACATGCCTAAATAAAAAAGGTCTCACATAAGTCCCACATGGTTCTTTAATTTCTCTCCAATCCAGATTTCTCACATGCCTTTGCTACATTAAATTTCCTAAAATGTTCTAGGCATCATTCCTCTGCTCAAAGTCTTCCTTGGTATTCACTGCCTTCTACAGTACTGATGCAATTTTAGACTAATCTCCATTTTTTGCCACACAGGGGCAGCATAATCTAGTATTCCATCATCACAGGTGATTATTTTCACCCACCACGTTTGTCTCGGGTCTTATTCTTCTTGTGATTTTGCTCATATTCTCTCTATTTCTAGATGTGCAAATTCTACCCATTCATTATTCAAAGAACCCCTCTTCATGAGGCATCTTCTAATCTGTTTCTAGTAGATCATCTTTTCTTTTGAACTTTATTTGTACTTGTTATCCTCCACAGTTCCAAAATTTCTTACAGCAATAGTCAAGAAAAGTGTGTTCAATGAAGGAAAAAAATGCATAAAAGCTCTTTGTTAAATTAATGGCATTTTGGTTTGATGTTATTTACAGATCTGATACTTCATAAAATGAGTTGGTAGAGAAAACACAACCTATTTTTTTAATTAACTATTTTTAGAGCAGTTTTAAGTACATGGTAAAATTGACAGGAAGGTACAGAGATTTCCTATATCCTCCTCCCTGCTCCCACACATGTATAGCCTCCCCCATTATCAATATCCCCCACCATAAAGGCATATTTGTTACAGTTGATAAACCTACACTGATACACCATTATCACTCAAAAACTATAGTTTACGTTGGGGTTCACTCTCGGTGTTGTACATCTAATGGGTTTGGACAAATGTATAATGACATGTATCCACCATTATAGTATCACACAGAGTACTTTCACTGCTGTAAAAATCATCTATCCTTCTGCTATTCATCCCTCCCTCACCTCTAACCCCTGGCAATCACTGATCTTTTTACTGTCACCTTTTCCAGAGTGTCATATAGTTGGAATCACATATTATGTAGCATTTTAAGATTGACTTCTTTCACTTAGTAATATGCATTTAAGTTTCTCCTGCATGTTTTCATGGCTTAATAGATCATTTCTTCTTAGTGCAGAATACTATTCCATTGTCTGAATGGACCAAAGTTTATTTATCCATTCACTTCCTGAAGGGCATCTTGGTTGTTTGCAAGGTTTGGAAATTATGAATAAAGCTGCTATAAACATCCATATGCAGGTTTATGTGCAGACATAAGTTTTCAACTCCTTTGGGTAAATACTAATGAGAGTAATTGCTGGATCCTACAGTAAAAGTATGTTCTGTTTTTATAAGAAACTGCCAAAGTCTCTTCCAAAGTGGTTGAACCATTTTGCATTTCCACCAACACTGAATGAGAATTCTGTTGCTACACATCCTCACCAGCATTTGTTGTTTTCCACAGTCTATTTTTAAGAGTAACTAAGAAAAAGTATTCGCTGTAGTTTTATCTTGCAAACTTCCTCCAAAAATAGTAGTGTCTTCCTCTTTTGATGAAAGGGTTAATGAAACTAAGTCCAGGCTCGGTGAAGAGAAGATGCATGATCGATTAGCTATGTCTGTTATGGACAGCATGGACTGAGGGAAGAAAGTGGAGGCAAGAAGGCCAAGTACTTGTCACTGAATAGAATAATAAAGAAACAATTTGTGCACTGGGGTCTTAAAGAAAGGGAACATGAGTTAATGGAAAGAATGCATACCGGGATTCCCTTAACAGTCTCTATTTCTTTTCTTTTTTGTAGTTTTATTGCAATATAATTGACATACAACAATAAACTTGACATTGTCTAAGTTTAAGGTGTACAGTGGGGTGATTTCATATACATGTATAGTGAAATGATTAACCAATAAGGTTAGTTAACACATCCTCTACCTCACATAGACAACTTTATTTTATTTTATTTTATTTTATTTTATTTTATTTTATTTTATTTTATTTTATTTTGTGGTGAGAATATTTAAGATTTACTCTCTTAACAACTTTCAAGTAAACAATGCAGTATTGTTAATTATAGTCACCAGGCCATTCATTAGATTCCCCAAAATCTGTTCACTTTATAATTGAAAGTTTTCACCCTTTGACCAACATCTCCCCATTTCTCCCAATCCCTAAGCCACTAGCAATCACCAGTCTATTCTCTATTTTTATGATTTCAGCTTTTTTAGATCCTACATGTAAGTGATATCATACAGTACTTGTCTTTCTCTGTCTTAGTTCACTTAATATAATGCCCTCTGGATTCATTCATGTTGTCACAAATGACAAGTTCTCCATTTTTCATGGCAGAATAATATTCCTATATATATACATATATATATATATGTATTTTATAAGAAACTGCCAAAGTCTCTTCCAAAGTGGTTGAACCATTTTGCATTTCCACCAACACTGAATGAGAATTCTGTTGCTCCACATGTATATATATATATCACATTTTCTTTATCCATTCATCATCATCAACACTTTGGGATGTTCTTCGATTAGCCTTGGCTAATGTGAATAATGCTGCAATGAACATGGGGATACAGATACATTTTCTAGGTAATATTCTATAAATGTCTGTTAGGTCCATTTGGTCTATAGAGCTGTTTAAATCCACTGTTTCCTATTGACTTTCTGTCTGGAATGATCCATCAGTTCTTGAGACTGGGTCCCCTACTAGTGTTGTATGGCTATTTATTTCACCTTTTAGTTGTATTAGCATTTGCTTTATATATTTGGGTGTTCTGATATTGGGTGCATAAATATTTATAGTTGTTATATCTTTTGATGAACTGACTTCTTTAGCATTATATAATGACCTTTCTTATCTCTTGTATCATTTCTAGCTTAAAATCTATTTTTTTCTGATATAAGTATAGTCAGCTCTGCTCTCTTTTGGTTACCATTTGCTTGGAATATCTTTTTCCCTCTCTTAACTTTCAGCCTATGTATATCTTTAAAGCTAAAGTGATTGTCTCTTCTAAGCAACATATTATTGGATCTTGTTTTTTATTAATTCATCCACTTCTTTGTCTTTCAAATGGAAAAGTTAATCCATTTACCTACAAAGTTATTATTGATAGGTAAGGACTTACTATTGCCACTTTGTTCATTGCTTTCTGACTGTTTTGTAGTTCCTTTATTCCTTTCTTCCTCTCTTGCAGTCTTCCTTTGTGATTTCGTGACTTTTGTTGTGGTATGTTTTAATTCCTTTATTTTAACCTTTTGTATATCTACTACAGGTTTTGCTTTTGTGGTTCCCATGAGGCTTACATAAAATATCTTGACAGTCTCTATTTAGAACTCTCTGATCTTGAGGAAATCAAATAACCTCTCTTTTTAGCCTGCAGAATGAGAAGTTCCATCCAGTTATCTCTAAGGTACTGTCTCCTAGCTCTAACCACGATTTGAGGTTCCCTTCTTAATTACTGTGTTCAGTGACAAGATCTATTGATGATCATTGTTTCTAAATGTCACACCAGTCATAGGACTGTCATTGTCTAAATATATCAAAAGCATCACAAATCACAATAATCTTGTTCGTAATATATATCACCTCATATAGAGGATTATAAAATGCTAATATTATTCTTGCATTGGCAAGAGTATTTAGGTGAAAAAGTTCATTAGTCTCAGAATCGGAAACACACACATACACATTTACAAAATTGAGTTGCTTATGGGAGATGACTTGACATAATCTATGTTAATTCCAAATTTTTCAAACATATTTGTGAGAACACAAAATGTTATGAATTAGAAGCAACAGCATTAACCAAATATTTAGTACTTATTATACGGAAAGCATTACAATAGATACTATAAGAGATATAAAGGAGAATTCTGAATCTTAAGTTAGCTAATAGTCTAATTATACAGACATTAAATTTTAATCAAATTCAATTCACTAAAAAAATCACACACATACTACATATCATGCATTGTATAAGGTATTCAAGACACAGTAGTGAACAAGATAAATATTGTTCTTTCACTCCTAGAGAATACATATGGAAGGTTCCCTAAAAATCATTAGTTTAAAATCCTAAAAATGAGGAAAATGAAATACAGAAAGATTTAATGACTTTCCTAAGAGTGAAATGATAGTTAAGTTACACAGTCAAGTGGATAACATATGTCTTGGAAATCCATGTCCAGTGCTTCCTCTACAGTCCACATAGTAACATGATTATTTTATTTAAATTGAAATACGCTTCATATACAGTAAAAGGTACAGGTCATAAGTATAAAATCCAATGAGTTTGGAGAAATGTACATGCTTGTATATCCAACAATGCAGTCAAGTTATAGAACATTTTCATCACCTTAGAAAGTTTCCTCATGCCTTCGTTCAGTCAATCTCCAACCTCCCCAAAGGCAACCACTGTTCTGATTTGTATCACTATAGATCATCTATAATCTATAATGCTTCTTCTTGAACTTCTTATAAGTGGGATCATATACATGTAAATATATCACAACTTATTTATCCATTCTCCTATTGACGAACATTTGGATAACTCATTTATTTTTGCTAATATCTGTAAAACTGCTATAAACATTTTGTGCACAGTTGTTTTATTGATATATATTTTCATTTTTCCTTGGTAAATAACTAGGGGTGCAATTGGGGTGATTGAATTAGGCTTATGTTTAACTGTATAAGAAATTACCAAACAAATTTCCAAAATGTCTCTTCCATTTGACAGTGCTACCAGCCATGTGTGAGATTTCCAGTTTCTCTTACCAATTTTTGTTTCTAGTGTTTTTAATGTTATTTTCATGAGTATGTGATGGGATCTCATTCTGGTTTTAATTTTCATTTCCCTGAGGATTAATCATGTCGAGCATCTTTTTATGAGTTCATTCTTCATTCATATATCTTCTTTTGTGTAGTGTCTATTCAAATGCTTTGCCTTTTTTTATTGCATTAATTTTCTTTGTATTTCTGACATGTAGGAATTACTTAAATATTCTGGATATAATTATTTAATATATGTAAATATTTATTTTTAATAAATTAATTAATCAGCATAAATATTTTTTATAAAGTTCATTATACCATTTTAAACAATTTTATAGTCAATCATTTCTTTTTCCTCCCTAAGCAATCTTTGCCATTACAAGGTTGTAAAGAAATTTTTTCTGTTTTCTTCCAGTATTTCTAAGTCTATTTTTATGTTTCAGTCTATAATTCAAGGATGACATACCTTTATCTCTCATGATCATGTCATATCTCAGGACACATGCTTTGGAGTATGGGTTCAAAAACAGAATATCAAAAAAAGGCCAGTATTTTACATGAAATCTGCCTTATAGGATTAGAGAAATGTAGCCAGAACTGACATACCTCAAAGGACACTGCTATGGGAAAAGGAATGAGTGAAGCAGTAATCTAAAGACATCGCATCATGTAGACAAAGTATCTCATCGAGAATTCAAGTTGGTGACCGATCCTTCAGATCACAGCATACCCTAGCTGATTCCTCATCCACAGGGTAGAGAATTGCTATACTCTTCCACTTATAAAAGAAGATTGATAAGAGTACAGTTGTGCATTGGTTAACGACAGGCATGCCTTCTGAGAAATGTGTTGTTAGGTGATTTTGTCATTATGCGAACATCATAGAGTGTACTTACACAAACCTAGATGGTATAGCCTACTACACACCTAGGCTATATGGTACTAATCTTATGGGACCACAGTTGTACATGCAGTTCATCATTGACTGAAATGTCTTATGTAGTGCATGACTGTAAATCAGGAAAGCATACATCCGAGAGGCAGGCAGTGGCATTTAAGGTAGATACTCCATTCTTCGGGTTGGCTGACATATTAGGCACAGTCAATGAAGGCCTAAGAATAAGGCCTTGACAAATTCTCTGAGCCCAGTGGAGTCAGAGAATGGAAAGAGACCTTCAACCCTGGGGCAATATGATAACCTATGTCATACCTGAAGGCAGCATATCTACAGAGTAGTAACAAAAGAAATCAAGAAAGAAATTCAGAGACATAGTAGCTATGACTGTGTCCCTCTTGGAATTTTGGAGTTGATAGGGCTTTCTGTTTCCACCTTTGAGGATTGGACAGTAAGAATTGGCTCAGGAGCTACTCCAAACTGAAGCATTCATGGGACAAAATTTTCTTTGCTATGAGATGCTGAGATAAAAAGAGAAAGAGAAATAAGTTAGAAATTGACCTATTCTAACAGAGCCAATAATTCCAGTAACAATGTGTGCTCAAGAATTTTAGAGGTGAAAGAGAAATTGTGGAAGTGTGCATTATCCGGAAATGAATCAGATGCTTTTGGTGAAATTGATGGATATTGTGTGTTCAAAGTCTTGAACATAGAAGAGACTTAATAAACACGTGTAGAAGGATTACAGGAAGGCAGAGAGCATGTTTGGTTTTAATCTACTTTCTTCTGAATACATCTCATAAAGATAAGCTAACAAACACAGACATAACCAGAATATTAAATTATTTCAATTAAGTGAAATCTGCTTTTGTTTGTTTTTATATTTGTTTGCTTGTTTTTGTTTTTATATAATGTTAAATGACTGGATTGATTGTTTTGATTTTTTAATTTTTTAATTAATTAATTATTATTATTTTTTTTGCTGATGAAGATTCACCTGAGCTAACCTCCATTGCCAATCTTCCTTTTTTTTTGCTTGAGGAAGATTCGCCCTGAGCTAACATCTGTGCCAATCTTCCTCTACTTTGTATGTGGGTCACCACCACAGCATGGCTGCCGACAAGTGGTGTATGTCCACCCCCAGGAACCAAACCCAGGCCACTGAAGCAGAGCACGCCAAACTTAACCACTAGGCCATGGGGCCGCCCCCTTTTGTTTTATATTTTATAACAATTTTATTGAAATATAATTCACATAGCATACAATTTGTCCGCTTAAAGTGTAAAACTCAGTGGTTTTTAGTACACACACAGAGTTGTGCAACTATCACTACAATCAATTTTTGAACATTTTCATCACCCCAAAAAGCAACACTATACTCGTTAGCCATCATTCCCTGTTCTCCTCTCCCCCTAGCCCCTGGCAACCACTAATATACTTTGTGTACTACAGATTTGCCTATTCTGGATGTTTCATGTAAATGGAATCATACCACATGTGGTCTTTTGTGACTTAGCCTGTTTTATTAAATGAAATCAACCATTACCTTTTTGAACCACTACCCAGGCCATTAGGCAATATAGACACTATCACTAATAATAACAATATAAAAAAATAACATCTACAACAAATCCCTTCAATGGCAGGGTATATGTTCTAGTAAGCTTTGTGTCCTTAGAGTTTAGCCCTATTCTGGGAACATACAAGCTCATTTATTGATGACTGCTGGAAGAGTATTAATAAAAATAATGATCACGCATTTGTAAATTCTTTGTTTCCAAAGTTCGTTTTTATTTGACCCTCACAAAACACTTTGTAGAATGACTATTATTATTATAATTATTTTACCAAGCAAGTAGAGTCCAGAAAGGTTGAGTGACTCACATAAGAACAGAAGCCATTCAGTAGTAGAGCCAAAATTTAATTATAGCTTTTCAAGTCTCAAAGTTTTGTCTTCTGGACCACAAATTTTGAATTTGATTGACTTGGAGACTCATAAGAGGGACATTACCTTAAAATCTCACCCAGACTTTTTTTCAAAGGGATACATCATTCATACCATTTATAGTCATTAATTATAGCACGTCAGTTTTATCACACACGGAGCTCCTATTGACCGGGGAATCCTTGAGCCCTGGGCCACAATGGATTCAGAGGCTATGTCTGGGTTTGGCAGAAATGAGTGTCAGAATTAGCAATGTCGTTTGTGAGTGTGAGAGTAAGAAGTGAGTGCAGGCTCTGACATGTACTTGCCACCCCTATGATAAGGAATTGTCCTTTGAAGAAGACACATACAAAGAATATTTTAGTGTTTTTATTTATTTTTTTTTTCTGAGAAAGATTCACCCTGAGCTAACATCCTCTGCCAAGCTTCCTTTTTGCTTGAGGAAGATTCGCCCTGAGCTAATATCTGTGCCAGTCTTCCTCTATTTTGCATGCGGGTTGCTGCCACAGCACGGCCGCCAATGAGTGGTGTAGGTCTGTGCCTGGGAACTGAACCAGGGCCGCTGAAGTGGAGTATGTCAAACTTGACCACTAGGCCGTGGGGCTGGCCTCAAGAATATTTTCCTTTTAACTTAGCTATATGTTATATTATCACCAATGCCCATACGAGTGTGGCATTTGATGGATGATTAAAAAACCACAGCATAGTGGTTGTTGGCTTTTTAGGTAGACATAGAGTACACTCTATAAACAATCCACAAGGAGGAATCTTTTATGCTATGAGAAGTACTCATTCAAAAAATACTGATTCAGCACAGGTTATGCAATAATGTTGTTTTCCAATTTCAATGATTATAAGTAACATTTTATTTAACACTTTTATATATAAAACTTTTAGTTGGCATTTTAGAATTTTTCCTTTAGAATGGATTATTGTGTGATAGCAACTTGATACATAGCAAAATGCTTTCCAAAAAGCTTTTATGTTAAAGCACAGACATCATTAAAAGATGATAAAATAATTGAAAGAACTAAATTAACAGAATAAACTAAAAAGTGGAAGTTTATTTGTGGCAAACATATGGAAATGTATCTGTATAGAGAGGGCTGTACAAAGTAGGAAGCACTGAAATATGCTCTTGAATGGAGGTCTACGCTTTTATCAAATTAATAAACAGAAACCTCATTAAATTGGAGCCAGGAGGTGAAAAGGGAGAGCTCTCATGCCCTACATCAATAGTAGAGCCCAAGAGGAATAAGCAAGACTTCCTTTTCTTGACTGCCTAGAAGTTCAGCCAATGAGAGACTGTCACAACTCAGCCAATGAAAAGCCACTACACCTCTAACTCTGTTTATAATAGCCCTCCCAGCTTCCTCTTCTCCTCTACAAAAGAGTTTCTCGCCCCTTGCTGCTGGGGAACTTACATGTGGCTTGCCATGTTTGCGGACCTCGAATTGCAATTCTTTGCTGAATCCCAAATAAACCCATTTTTGCTGGAAAAATAACTGGCTGTCTATTTGTTTGAGGTCAACACTTTCCATATGCTATAAACTGAATGTTTGTGTCCTCCCAAAATTCATATGTTGAAACCTAACTCCCATAGTGATGGTATTTGGAGGTGAGCCTTTGAAAGGTGAGATGTGCCGTTATAAAAGAGACTCTAGAGAGCTCCCTCACCCCTTCCACCACATGAGGATACATTGAAAGTAAGACCATCTATGAACCAGAAAATAGACTGTCACCAGGCACCAAATTTGCTGGTTCCTTGATCTTGGACTTCCCAGACTCCAGAACCGTGAGAAATAAATTTCTGTTGTTTATAAACCACCCAGTCTATGGTATTTTTGTTATAGCCATCCTGAATGGCCTAAGACACCATATATGCCAAAGTTAACTGTTGGGACATACAAGTGACACTGACACTGTCTACCTAAAGTAAAGATTCAACCAAGCATGAGAAGCTCAAATCTACTTTCTCAGATTCTTTGATGCTCTCAGCTGTTTTCGATAGTCTAAGTACCTGCTATAACAACTTTTTTGTTGTTGTTAGTGCTATCAAGTCAATTTTGACTCCTAGCCACCCAGGTGTACAGCAAAGCAGAACCCTGCCCGGTCTTTTTGAGACATCCTCTCATCTTCTGGCTCTGTACCAAACAATGCTCCACTGCTATTCACAAGAATTTTCACAGCCAATTTTTTGGAAGCAGGTGGCCAGGTCCCTTTTCCTAGTCTGTCTTAGTCTGGAAGCTCTGATGACCTGTCCATCACGGGTAACCCTGCTGGTATTCGAAATACTGGTGGCAACGTGCCACCACCACAGTATGACAACCAACAGATGGGTCGCATGGTTCCCTGACTGGGAAACGAACTCAGAGAGAGTGCAGAATCTTAACCACTAGACCACCAGGGCTGACCACATCAGCTTAGTCACTAGGTTTAAGTAAGTGGAAGGAGAAAAAAGACATGATTGGGAGATTCCTGAGTTATCTGTGAGAATGGGTAAATTGAAGCTCACCCATGTTCCATTTCTAAACTAGCCTGTGCTATTTTAAAGCTATGTCACATAGAGAAAGAGATTGGATTGGTGGTTACCAAAGGGGAAGCGGGAAGGGAGGAGGGTGAAAGGGATAATTCGGCACATGTGTGTGGTGATGGGTTGTAATTAGTATTTGGGTGGTGAACATGATGTAATCTATGCAGAAATATAAATGTAATGATGTACACCTGAAATTTATATATGTTATAAGCCAATGTTACTGCAATAAACAAAAAATAAAAAGTAAAATAAAATAAAAAAGTTATGACACACACACACACGGTTGAATGATATACAATTAGTGATTTGATGAGTTGCAGTTGCAGTCAACTCAACAGGCAATAAGTGCTGCAGATGCAAAGGGCAAGAGAGACGCTTAATCCTGGACTGTTCAACAGGATGAATGATTGTAATAAAAGACAATAGGGAGCAACAAGAGTAAAATTCATGTTCATATCTAGAACAACAGTTTCGAAACTCTCAAAAACCGACAGAGGGCAGTGGTGGGTATACTAATAGTAAAGTGGTGGCAGTACTAGGACCTATCCTCAGATGATCTGAGAAATTTTCATGGGTCACTCTCTTACTATGTGAAGCTGAATACCTCTCTTGAATCTCAGCAACAATTGCTTCATCTAACAGATGAAACAATTCTCTATCTTTCCCTAAGTCATGGAGTTCTATTAGAAACTTCAGATATGCTAAATTGCTCTGGTAACTATGAAGTGAACACTGTGTAAGTATTTAGGACTGTTTTCTTGGCTCTACAGTCTATATCATTGGAAAGTTTTGAAATTTGGATGATTTTTATTTTAACTATTGATTATCAGTGTACTGGCCAGGCCTCCAAGCCTTTATTCCTGTCTTCCTCTCCAGCTTGGTCTCCCTCTTGTCCCTTACACACACAGGACTGCCCACCCACACCACATGAGTTACATACCCTCAACAGTGCCACAGTGTGTTTCATCCCTGGAATTCCTTTTCCTTTTGCCATACTGGCTAACTCCTAATTTTATTTCAAGATATAATTCAAATATCTACTACTCTGCAAAAACTTCTTTGACTCATTTAACCAATTATAATGATTTCTTCTTTGTTCCTCCAACCTACCTTGTACATACATATATCTATTATCCAATCTATGATGTTGCATTCATCATTGAATGGATTATTCATCCTTCCTAGCTCTCGAGCTCATTAAAAAAATGCCCCATGCCTTATTTACACAAGTGAATAAATGTCAATGAGCAAATGAAGAATGATAAATAATTAATTAATTATTGAATAAATAAGTAAAAATGATGTTAAACTCTGGTCTATCTATTTTCTTGGCACAGGTTAGCAACCTTTCACACCTTCTAATTATCCCTTGTGTCTCAGTTTTACTGTTGTGATAGCCAAATGCATCTGCATTTAAAAAAAAAAGAATTTATATGGTGGGATTTTGTAGCAAATGAGACTTGTCCAGAACATGACTGTTTTTATTTTCTCTGGATGGTTCAAGTTTGGTGACATGCATTCACCCAAATATGATAAACTCCAATATCTTTAAGATTCCATTCACGTGTGTCCCAGAGAAGGAGCTTTCTTCTGGACGATGCAATCAATGTTGTAAACTGATTTAAGGATTTTTTTGTTGTTGTTTTTTGTTTTTGCCTGCATGCTGAGATAAAAGTGTTTCTTGTGTTGGGACTAGGTTGCAGCAGAATTGTTGGATAACATTTTTGTCTTCCTCTCTGACTATCTCCCTCTTTGAGTTATACTTTTTTTTTTTTGTAAGGAAGATCAGCCCTGAGTTAACATCCATGCTAATCCTCCTCTTTTTGCTGAGGAAGACCGGCTCTGAGCCAATCCTACTCCCTTTTTATTTTTTCCCCAAAGCCCCAATAGATAGTTGTATGTCATAGTTGCACATCCTCCTAGTTGCTGTATGCTGTATGTGGGACTGGGCCTCAGCATGGCCGGAGAAGCAGTGTGTCGATGTGCGCCAGGGATCCAAACCCGGGCCACCAGTAGCGGAGCACACGCACTTAACCGCTAAGCCACAAGGCCGGCCCTGAGTTATACTTTTAAAATTTCTTTCTTTTTGCAAATTTCTCATTATTGACTCAAGCTTATATGAGTTCTTCTGGGCTATTGACTTTCAATACCTCTGCTAACTTTGGCAGTACCCATTCTAGAGCTGTCCAAAAGATTGTAGTCTTATGTCCATGCACTTATCTATGATAGTTCTACTGGCAAGACCAACTGAGCTGTGGTTATAGATTCATAAATATATGCCAGCCTGAAAAATTTGTCTAATATAACTAATTATGCTCATTTTGATTCCATGCCCACCAAACAGCCTTCTGGTTTTGATTTGGCTTCCATTCTTGTCTGTCTGCATGAGAGAGTGCCCTAGTCATGCAAATGTGAGTAGTCCCATCATATGACCTCTCTATTTTGATTTTTTTACATTAGAATTATGAGCTTCGTGACTGGGACTCAGTCCCAGTGAGATGGCTTTGCTCACGGTGTGCTGGCAAAAGCAGGGTTCTGAGCCCAGAAGACAAGGGAGAGAAAAACATGGTGAATTTTCACCTAGGCTTGTTGAAGAGGAAGTGCATATCCATATTAAAATATTTTTTAAAAATAATACTAATTTTGTGGTTAAACTGGAAAATCAATATGAACTCATGAACATGATCAATTATTTCTAGATCTCCCACTAATATCTGGCATTATTGGAATTCTAGCCATAAAAATCTTCATGTAGAGCAATATGGTAAGTTTTCATAGCACCCTGAAATTGATCTTTGAAATCATTTTCCATTCGAAGGAATCAAGCCTTTCTGGAGATGATCTCATTCATCAGAACAGGAAAAAAATGTATGATGAGCCCATAATATCTCGTTGTTGCCAGAAATCAAAGATGCTTTGAAAATTTTCTGACTGATATTCTAAAAGACAAAGGATTTAGCTAAATATGTTGTCCAACAGATAAGTAGTTTATGCATCAAAAAGATAATTTTAATTATAATTAATAAAATTGAGTTGAATGTGTGAAAATCATGATTGTATTATACCAGATATAGAAAATTTGAAATAAAATTTAGGTTATGAAAATTTAATACAAAAGAGAGCAAGTACATTAAACCATGATAAGTAATTAATTTTAGGGATAATTAGGGAATTACTGATTTCATTTAAATACATGCAATATTTTTAAATTATGGTATGCATTTTTTCTATACACTTTAGCAAAAAAAGATGATTTCAAAGAATAGTCAGTAAATTATATAGAATCCAACAAGCTGTGACAAAATGGTAGATTATCTGCACAATCGTAATGGAAAGTTGTCTATATAAACTCAATTCCTAATCTCACAAGGTATGAAACTTCTGGATATCCCCTCTAACCATGAAATGATAATAGGGCATAGTCAAGTAGATTGTGAACTGAGGCGGAATACTCTGTAGCCAATATTTTATTAACATGGAGACAAAGCTAGATCAGCACCAGACTCTAAGGCATAGACTTGGAAAGTACCATTTACTTAGCAAGTAAACTTTCATTTGTGAAGAGGCTCAGCCCAATAAACACTGACTCAGGTTTCAATCAACTTGGAAGATGTAACCAGATCCCTTGACAAAATGAGGAATGAATAGGTCAATGAAACAGAATCAGGGATATCAGCTAGTTTGAGATTATATTGTTTTATTTTGGGATTGATAAAATTACTGCACATAAGTGAATAAAACCATAACCCCAGTAAGATACAAAATCATATTACTATGGAGATAATAACGAAACAAAATAAACCCATGAGATTGATATTTTGAAATAGGTACTCAATAATTTTTGTAATAATTGTAATAGCTTGTGTGTCTAAAGCATTTGGAGCCATTTAAAATAATTTGATATATTAGATTTATGACTTTATTGAAGTGTTTTGAGATTTGACTAATTTTGTATTCAATATCTAAATGTTTAAGGGATTTTGATTTATACAGTTGATATTTAAATTTACTAATTATGTGAGCAATGCACTAGCTTCATAATCTTAACAAAGGATTCATTAAACAAAGGATGCGCAGAAGAGAGGGTCCTTCTTAGGCTACAAGGCCCTTTAGGTTTCCAAGTTTCTACCCTGAGGGCACTCACCTTGATAAACCAAAACATGCAGGGTCTTCATAGCACATGGAGCTGATTTTAAACCACCTAGCCTCTCTGGTTGGTGAGGTAGCTGGGATGAGGAATTATAATTTAGTCTGACTGTTAAATAAATGAAATTTACCTTTTGAACATAAAGATTTCCCTTTCTCCATCATTTCAAGTAACTTTTTATCTGGATTTTTATCCAACTCAAAGTGATAATCATTTATTTCTGAACCAAAAGAAGACTAGTAAATTCTGAGACATTATACTTCTGTACTCAGTGACATAGATAAAAGATAATGCAAAATTTGAAATCCTCTAAATCTGAATTCTTTGTGCTACACAATGGGTGCTTCCCAGAGAATGGCAAATCTAGTCTTTTGTATGGCCCATTAAGACAATTTCCTGTGATCTTGTGCTTTCTTGACACAAAGTTGATTAGTTAAGTTCCATAAATCCAGTAAAAATAAGCCATGCAAGTTATCTAGAACAAGCATATTTCCTTTTCAATATCTCTTATGGTCCATAGAACACAGGATGTGAAAGGTATTGGGGTTTCAAACCTTTCTCTAGCTTGTTCCTGCTCGGTTCACTCAGTCTCATTTCAATCAGCTCCATCTCTTCTCTTCTCTTCTCCACTACTACTCACTCCCAGTCCCATGCTTTTGCTATCTCTCATCCTTTCACTTGTCCATCCCTGTTTCTCTCTTCCTCTTATAAATTTTCCCACTTGAAGTTCTTCCTCCTTGGAAATCTTCCATGCCTACCTCAACTCTTACTCTAGTTTAACTTTCTAAAAAGTAGTACAGGAGTTTTCACAAAACAATTCTATTGAGGGCAAGCACTACACCCCGTTCATCTGTGTATCATCAGTTCATCTTATACCCCCATTCGCCTAGTGTGCTGTCTAGGAAACTATTGCCTCCACTGCCACTCACCTTTCTGTAATCTGCTTTACCGTACTAGACTAGGAACTCTGCAAGTCACACTTCGTTGCCTACTGCCTCCCTGTTAGGCTCTGCAGATAGGGGTGATAGAGTGAAAATGGAAGCCTTGAGAAGAGAAAAGGACCTTGCCCCTCTGGCTTTGTTTCTTATTTGTCAGTCACTCAGCAACACATCTTCACCTTGGCCAGGGCAACTTGTTCCATTTCCTTTATTTTCCCATGCTTCTCAATCAGCTTCATTGTGTCACCTCAGAGTTGCCAACTGCAGCTATCAGTGACCTCCAAATTTTTGAAGTACCAGAATCAGCCAGGAAATGCCTGTTCTGAGAATTCTGTGGTGTCCTCTTCAAATCCCTAAAGACCAATAACTAGGAAGCACTCCCTCTGCAGAAATCTGTGTCATAAACTCTTAGGTCCCAATAATCCCAACCTTTTCCCATTGTTTCATAAACCTTAGAGTTGGTAGTTGCCTCCTGAGGTTATTACCTCCATGTTATCTCTATGAAGAGACATTTAGAAAAATAGAAAAGTGGAAGCTGGTTCAAAAAGGTAATAGATATAGGCTGAGTTTTTATGACCTGTACAAAGGAAAAGGTATTATCTGTGGACTCCCTTGAGCATAAATAGACGTTTCAGACTTAACACACAGGGAGCCAATAAGAAATGACCTGGCAGTCTCTCTATGGGCACATAGTGGCTATTAATATTTTCTTTTCAAAGATGAGAAAACTAGGGCTTGGAGAGACCTCACTTTACCATAGTATTCCCTCTTTTGCCTGTTCAGTTTTCCATACTTGTTTATCCAATTGCCTGTATTAAATTCTCTCTGCTAAAATAACTAGTGTCGTTTCTATAACCGGTCTGGACCCTAATTGATATAGCTAGTATCTGGAATATTGGATGGAAATAATATATGTGTTGTCCCAATCTTGTCAACTTAGGGGAACTCATGATTTGTGCAATCAACTTTTAACTTAATTCTGGAGACTTTAACCATATGAAGTCCCGAGAAAGAATGAGAGCTCCCCAGAAATTATTTTCATATGGATTCTATGTGCATCTAAGGAAGATGTTCTTAAAATTTTAGAATTTAAGCTTACAATTTCAGCACAAGACTGAAATAACATATGTCAAAGGCATACTCAGTACTACGAGTGACTAGAATATGGCCATGCTCATTCTGTCAATGAGCCAAGCAACACTCTTCCATGCAGCTATCCGAAAACCTTGCAGGGCCAAGTGACAATTGCAGGAGGAAGTGATTCACAATCAAACCATCTTTTTTTTTAAGCTAAGATTAGACTTGGGCATGTTCTCACACATGGACATGTTTTAATTTAGGCATGTTCCCACCACCACTAATATGTATTTTTACATACACACGCAGGCTAGAAAATTTACATATCTCACTTAATATTGATTAAAAACTCTTGCAAGCTGAGTATTATCAGCAGTTTATAGATAAGAAAATTGCAAATCAGATTGATTCAGCAAAGTGACCCATAAATTCAGTGAGTAAGTGCCCGAACCAGAAGTTCAACTGAGGTCTGTCTTGTTTCCAGTATTTTACGTTGCACTACTCTGACGAACTTGGAAGTAGGAATAATAAAGGAACGATCTTCTCAGGTCTGAAGAAGAGATTAGCAGTTTGGTGAACTCTACTCTGAGGAATAAAAGAGTACAAAGTCATCTGGATTAAGGAAAGGAGCTATGAACAGTGAATGTTATATTAGAAAATATCCTGAAATTGCCACTCCCATTGGACAACATGGTATAATAGAATAAGCATGGTCTTTGGCTTCAAAAAAACTTGAATTCAAATTCCATCTTTCCACTGCATTTGTCTTACTTTAGGCAAATCACCTAATCTCTTAGGCTTCTCTTTTTCCAACACCACCTCACAGGATTATGGTAAGGAATAAATGGAGGCACAAATATGTTAGATGCTCGATAAATGTTAAATCTCTTCTGACTTTATAAACACCTCTATAATTACTATTTTCTTCATTTATCACCACTTGTATCCCTGCAGTGACTAAAGACAAAAATTACTATCTCTAAAATTAAATGAAGTTACCTATAACAAAGCTAAAGAGAGGGGATTTAAGCACACTTTGTAACACTTTCTGAACAACTATGGGTGAAGAAACACTCAGAAGGATAGAAAATCGGAAGCAGATTCAAAATTGTAATACATTTAGGCTGAGTATTTAGGCCTATCCAAAGGAAGAGCTGTTCTTAGGCTCCTTTGAGCAGAAAGACTGGTTTCAGAGTTTTAATATACAAAAATCAATGAACAATGACCTGGCAACCCTTCCATTGGGCACACAGTGCATATTACTATTCTTTTTTCTCACAGATGAGAAAACAGGCTCAGGCAGACCTGAGTTACTCATAGCTAATAAAGGTTAGAAAGTTAATTTGAACCTATTTTTTCTAATTCCAAGTCAAATATTGTTTCCAAGATGGTGCAACTTTATAAATCAATTTGCTATATTTCTACTCCTGCACACGGAGTTGTAAGTTTACCCCTTTTAATAAGAGGAAAATAGCTGTCCTTTACTAGAGAAATTAAGAAGTAGTAAGGAGACATGTACACCACCACTATGTCTCTTCCACATAACCTTTCCTAGAGGTTTGCCAGTTAGAAATCAAATGGTCAGAGCATCATTGCTTGCCTAGAGTGTAAGTGATCTCCAAACGCACACTCCATCTAATAGGTATTTTGGATGCTCTTTGTCAAGCAATCTTATTTTCTGGAACATAATTGCTTTATTCAATCAAAGTGTCTCCAACGGCTGTGGATTGGAGACCTCATGATTTAGTTTCTATCAAAGCAATTCTGCCCTGAGTGGAGAAACTTGTCTGATTTAAATTAATATCAACAAAAATGATTATTTTACACTTTTCAGGGAAAAAAGTCTTAAAAACTCCTGTTGTTTCCCGGGATCTTAACAAGGGCTAACAGATTTATGGTCTCATTATTGCCTGAAGCAATAACTCTTCCAATAGGTAATTTTTATGCTGTGGGACCACAAAACATATGGGAATAAACGTTCTTGAATAAAGGAACTGGCTGTCAGGGTTTTCAAATACAGCAATTACTAAAACAACACATTTTCACAAGGAAACGAGCATCTCTTCTCCCTAGCTTCTCACCTGTGTTACACCGTTAACCCCATCAGAAACATTTGTCTCTTTAAGTAGTGGAAAATGTCATATAAGGAATTGGGAAACCTTAACATAAACTTGTAATACCATATCCAATTAGTATTTTAACAATAATATTATATAATGTTTTTTACTCACAATATATTATATACTAATTTAATAATAATGTGTTAATAATAGTAATAATCTATCTTACTTCAATTAATGATAATTCCCATCCATTTGATGCCTCTTCTAGTCCTAGTCTCAAACAAGACTCAATGGACTATTGAAGAGAAGTTATAGGAAATGGATTTTCTTTTATCAGTGGATGCATTTAAACAGAGAATGAATGGCCATGATTGAGCATGGTTTTAGAATTGAAATAAATTGAAGAATTTAAAATGGATTCATGGGGATGTTACTATATATCACAGAATGTTAGGGGCCCATAAAACTAAGGAATAAAAAGATTTTAGGGACCCATGAAAATTAAGGACATAAAACAAAGGAAACAAACCTTTGTCGAATGTTGTTTCATGCTAGGCATTTTGCCAGTTGCTTAAAATTTTCCCCAAAGTATCAGTAAGAAATCTGAGAGTTTGAATAGGAGTAGATCAGAACTGGGAGCTGGAACAACATCTACCTAGTTTTAAAGAATTTTTTTAAGTGTGCTTCCCTAATCCTTCATAATAAATTTTAATAAACAACTACCAAAAAAAAATCTTACACTTTACCTATGTTCGATTTTAATAAGAGAAAGGAAATGAAAGATTTAGTTGACAAATAACAAGAAAAAATTACCCATAGATTAACTTTAGATTACACTCCACAATCATCAATATCTAAGAGCAGTTTTCTCCACTCTGCTTCTCTCCAGTCCCTCTCTATAACATCACCCTGTCTCGTTGACCTTATAGCACTTATTACTATATGAAATTCTTTTACTTTTTTTTGCTACATATTCACTGTTGTCTCCCTACCTCTACCCTGTTGCTCCAAGAGAAGTGTTAAAGACAAGACAACAGGCCCCAAATGGAGTAGTTTGTGCTAAGCTCCACATCACGGAACAGAAACTTAACCTAATTACAGTTTCAGGCTCTCCAAGAAATGGAATCTAAGCCAGTCAACCAGGAATTGCCTGATCAGCATTAGTTGGGTAATCTCCCTGATCAACCGCTACCATCCCCTATAAGGAAAGTAACCTTGCAATAACCAATCTGCTTTTTGCATGGTATGACTTGCTTGTCCCTGTTCTCTTCTGCCTATAAAATCTCTTGCCTTGTACAGCTCTTTGGAGTTCCTTTCTATCGGCTAGGTTGGATGCTGCCCAATTCATGAATCTCTGAATGAAGCCAATAAGATAAAATTTACTCAGTTGAATTTTGTTTTTTAACAGAAGAAAACATCTCTGTTTGTTCACGACTGTATCCCCAACACCTAAAATAGTACCTGGCACAGAGCAGAGCCCCAGTGAATATTTGCTGAATTGAAGCTAGTTTTACCAGAATGGCAATAATAAAGGCTTCCTATGTAAAAACATGATAGTCTGTAAGATAGTCTGCACAGTGGAAACAAGGCATGGCTGGAGTCAGATGGTTTACTGAGCACTGCCAAATCCATTGCCTAATTTAATCTCCATAACTTCAGTGTGAAATGGACAGTGCTATCATTCTGAGTGTATGGACAATAATCAGACACCTAGAGAATTAGAATGAATTTTACAGAAATACATAAGAAGCAGAGATGAAACTAAGACTCATATCTTGAGTTTGAGAGATAGGACAGCCATTTTATTTTATTGTTTTCCTATATTGAACTCAGCAAAATTGCATAGAAGGGGGACCAAAAATATAATAGACAGGCAAACAAAAAATTATAAAGGAAATCATGAGAGTAGTCAGATTGGAGTAGAGAGGACATTTTAGGGAGTATTGAAAAATGAGGATGAGTAGGAAAGTAGTGATGGCTAATGGAGGACTACATATATTCTCTTATGTTATGTATATAGAAATAAAATCATTAAATTTGACATTATGCAAATATATATATATTGCATATATAGGTTTATGGGGTTTTGTTGCCAATATGCGTTTTTGAGTTGGGAATCTTGGCATCTGTCTTACCTTGTACCTTTATAGGACAAATTTAATCTGCTAAAAAGTGGGAACTGAGGCAATCAACTTTTTTTTTCTTTATTAAACTAGGTATGGTGTAGTACAGTGTCTGTGGGTGTGTGTGCACATGTGTGGAAAAGCACGGATAGGTTGTTTTGGGATTTTGTACATTCAGCCTCAAGCTACAAATTCCTAAACATAGAAGATACTTCTCAAATTCCTTAATACAGTACTTAGCAAAAAAGGTTGATGATCAAATAGAATATGAAGAAAATGGAGGAAAAAAATGAATACAAGAAGGAAATTAGACAAAATTAAAAAATTGGAAAAAATAGAGAATTATTTGCAATAAAGAGAGAAATTATGTCTTTTTTCTAGTATTCTCAACACACATACATGCATATATTATGTATCATATATACATATATAAATATACATACATATTTATACACATATATTATATATCAGATATACATATACATATAAATATATATGTATAAATATAAATATATATGTATAATTATATACATATATATAGAGAGAAAGAGAGACACCTACTACGTGGCCAGTGTGCTATGGTTGGATATATTGAGATAATCCACCCTAAAGGATGTTGCAGACTCTTAATGGGAAATTGGCATGTAAAATTAGAAATGAAATAAAGTATTGAAGTTTCCATGACAAAAGACTGTACAAAAACTGTAGAGCACAAAAGCAGGAGTGATTAGTTTTGTCTATTTTATCAATATGTGCATAGCCAGTCAGAACAACCATTAAATCAGCTTTGGAGAAGAGCAGGATAATTATACTGATTTTTTTTTATTTCATTAATTCCTATTCTTTATTATTTTTGAATGTCTAAAAGGTTCCATCTTTATTTTTTTGTTAGTTTTATTGAGGTATAATTTACATGCAATAAATTTACCAATTTTAAGTATATAATTCAATGAGTTTTGACCAATGTACACCGTGTTGTAACCACCAGCACAATAAAGATATAGAATATTTCTATTGCCCTAAAAAGTTCCCTCATGCCCCTTTTTTTATTGAGATCCAATTGACATATAACATTATACTAGTTTCAAGTGTACAACATAATAAGTCGATAGGACAATTATACTCTGATATTGGAGGTTTATATTTAAAATGTGGTCCGGATCAGAGTCCATCAACTCTGTTCCAGGTACAGAATGTTGTGTTCTCCAACAAACAGAGCAATTCAAACAACAGATTCCCAAAACTGTGGTATCAGTAACTTTCTGGAAGCAAAATTCAAATTATAATGCTGATAGAATCTATGAGGAAGCTAATTGCTAAAAATTAATTCCAAAACACACACTCATTCAAAATTGCATCAGTGTAATCTAATTATTTTAATAGAAGCTAAAGCAATTACACATAATTACTTACAACCTTGAGGTTAAAAATATTGATGCAAAAACTCTGCAGCTATGTAAATGTACTAGTATAATGTTTTAATTATATCCACACATCCATTTGAACTAGATAATTCTATTTTATCCATACAGCAGTTACCTTTGTATTTGAGCCCAAATCATATGGTCTCATTTATTGAAAAATCTTAAAACAAAAGCATCTATTGACAAAATAAGGTTGTGATTGAAAACCACTCCAAGGTATTCAAATTTATTCAAATTTAATTTAGTCAATTCAATGGAGGAAAACGTCAAGCTGGTTGTTTGATATCATGCAGAAAAACAAAAATAAAACCCTGTTGATTGACAGAATTATTTTTGAGATAAAGATAGCTATATTTTGGTAAAAACGTAAAGATTCTGATTTTCATATTTAATGGTGACCTTAGTACATACGAGGAGCATTGATTATATTAGGCATCTAGATTTAAAGTCAATCTAACAAATATACTAGTCTTTTCTGAAAAATGAATATTTATCTGATAATCCCAGCATTAGTTACCACATGGTAGGCATGGGTCTAGGTAAAAGACATGTCATCAAATTCATTTTCCAAATTCATAGGGTTATAAACAGATCCTGCTCCCTATATTGTGAAGCACGTCAAACTGTATATTGTTGTAATAATTTGGTTTTGCCATGTGTCAGTCTCCAGAGTGAGACATACGGCATCCAAATTATTCCCCCTCAAATGTGCCGAGCCTTGATTCCCTCACCTAAATGGTCAGGCGTTCCAAAGACTTTCCCACAGACCTCCCAGGGTCTTAGCACCCGTTTGATTCACCTATTCCAGGGATACTGGGCCAGGAGAGTACAGAGAATTCCAGGATGTACCCTTCGCCTTCCAGCCTCATGTTCTTTCCTCGTCAGGGTCTCAAAGATCCTTCCTTTCCCTGACCCCAAGTTGGGAATGACTCCAAACATTTGAAAACAGGATTGAGCAGAGAACAGGAGCCAGTTGCCAAAAACAATATGTCCAAAATCTCTTTCTTGCACAAGGGCATACTATAGTACTGGGTGTGTTCTTGTTTGAAATGTAATGCTACTTTTTCGCTGCCCCTTTGACTTCCATCAATAAGCATAAGATTAGAGGACAGATTCCATATGAAATAATAATTCTAGGTTTATTGCTACATGGATCCAGCCCAGACTATCTAAATTGTGAGAACAACAACAAATGTTTAGCAAGAAATGAGGAAGATTTCTATGAAATATAAGTGAAAGAGAAAATAAAAAGCAAAACATAATTTTGCCTCAGCAAAAAACCACACATTTTCAGAAAGTGTGAAATTTTCACCTCAAATATACATGAAGCTATCATTAAATATCCCAGAATATGCTGAAACCTCTTTTGCCTCAACTCCTAAGCATCTTCTGTTTCCTACACCTAGGTAAACATGTAATTTATCTCTCAAATCAGGATATTTTAAAAATAAGAGGTGTGATAAAATTTCATATTTTATTCATAAGCTATTGTCATAACTATTTTTTCTAAAAATAAAATAATACATTTATATAAATTAAAACAAAATGTATTTTTATAAACTACTTTATATTGCTTATCTAAATAATAGCAATAGCATAAAAATAAATATTTTGATATATATTTATATACTTTAATCGTTTTCTTAGACACATTTGTTTTTAATCTTATGTAAGAGATGTTTTTCTGTGGTTGCTTTTTAACAAGAGAGTCTTATTAATTGAAATTTTGTCATAAACTTTCCTGTAATCTTCTTTAACATTGCATTTTATGATTATAATCTTTCAACTTACATTATTTTAAGATGTATATTTAAATATTATTAATATAACATTATATTTATATAATATTTATGTATTCATATAATATAAATATAACAATTTACATTGAGAAATATTCTTTCTATGGGTGCTGAGTTATATAGTCAACTCAAAGAAAATTCTGCAAAGTAGATGTTCTAATTTTAAAATTTTGCTAATTGAAATGTATAAATATATTAGCTCAAATATATTCACAGCTCTTGTCCTTCTGCCTTCATTTAAGAACTCTTTTTGTACTATTATATTCACAAGAAAAAAATCACATAAGTATTCCTTTATAATCGTTTTTAATGTTTTGCCAAATTTAAAGGCTATGAAATCGTCAACTTTTTCACCTTTGTTCCATTCTGGTCAAGAGTAGAAACATATACAATCAAAATAGGATATCTAACTTAAAAAAAAAAAAAAAACTCTTCTCTCCCTCAAGTTTATATATTCCAAACTTCAATATTAAAATTGTCTTTGCAGACTTATAATTGTTCAACAACTACTTCAAAGTTTTCGGTTCCTCTCTTGCTTTTGTACAGATCAACTTCACGGTTTTCCCTTTGCAAACTTTTGTCTTCAATAAATGCAATTCATGCAAAGCTTGAAAAGCTGAAGCTTTTGGGTCTCCACTCATTGCATATTTTGAGTAAAGATCCCCAATTGATTTTGTTCAAGATACAAACAAAATTAAGACCTCTAATTTAAAAAAAAAAGTTTAATTTATTAACAAAGAAAAGCAAAGTGATATTATGCACATCAATCACCATGGTGAAGTACTTTTTTTCTAGTTAGCATTAGTTTTTTTCATTAACATTTTGAGGTTACTGTTTATACGTAAACATATTCTTAAATTTTGACATCCTCTTTTATATTTTTGTAATTATGGCAGGTGGATTGGATAAATTCAGGAATTATTTGTGCACCAACATCAATTATGAATACATATCTTTTCCTTCAGTTTCCTAATTTAATAATTTAGTAACCTATGGAATCTGGTCCCCAGGTTTTCTAATTTAGTTGTTTAGTGATGCTCAAGTGAGTTTCTATGTGAAATATAACTGCAAAAACAAATAATTTTACCTTCATGTTTCACTTTTTACCTGAATTTACAGAAAATTCAAAATAAAATCAGCTGTTTCACTTTTAATAGAACAAACTTTCAAAACTTTATGTTAATTCTATAATTGGATGAAAATTTGAACCATTATTGAAAACAAATTAATTGATTTTCTATTTGAAGCCTAGGATGCCACTGATATAAAACTAACATAATTTTTAACTATATAAGAAGTTCTTCTACAAATAGAACCAATACATTACCAGCTATTACTGCACTTTACATACATCTACAAGAATACAGGAAACCAAAGTGAGTAACATTAATTTAGAAAAACAATCATCTAAGATCACGAAAGCCATGCTTCACAGAGTGAGGTATCAAGGCATCTTCTGCCACTGGCTGTATATAACTGATGCCTTTAAGCTTAATCTAAAATAAAAACAAACTGCTGAAGTAGATGCTAATGCTTCTTCAACAGAGATGTGTCTTCTGGCTTTCACGTGTTTACTGATATTACTACAACTCCCCTGGCATAAATTCAGAGCCCACAAATATTTTGTTCAAATTATACTTCATTATCAGTTTTCTTGAGAAATTAAGGGCTCTATAAATTCCTACACAAGTTCTTTTGCCCTTTTTTAAAGCTCATTCCTGCTGAAATAGTTTATTTTAAGATGCAATAGTGGCATCAAATAATAAAATAGTTATTGAAGTATGTCATTCAGTAAATGACAAAACCACTATAGTAAGACCGTCTAGATAAATCCCTATTCTCTCTATAACAGCACTGCTTAGCCTCAGTTTTCTGCACATATTTAACATTTGTGAACCTGAACTTCCCCATATTTCTAACTTAAGCTGCCAACTGGCAGCCTGGCAGCCTTGTGACTTTCACAATCCATGGCCCAGGCTACTATGTGTCCATCAGAGGCAGCGCCATCAAATACCACTAACTGAGACCAGAAGGAGTTAGCTGCCTCTGGTCGTTGCTTCATTTCTCGTGCGCATCATTTTTATCAGCTATAGCTCTGCGTACTGCCCTTTAAAGTTACTCGTGTCTGGAAAGGGTCAGGAAAGGAAAGACAGGTTATCTTCGGTCATCTTTCAAATTTAATCACATGTTAGGATGAGCACTCCATATGCTGCCCATGCATCTCATACACCATTATATGAGATCATGGCAGAGCCCTGAACTGTCAAGTGAAAGACTACCAAATCCACCTTGGGTTATTTTCCATTATGGTGATCCTTCAGTGAAATAAATTAAGGATCTGAGAAAAATGCAAAGCTGGCCGGGACATCTGATAACAGGCATAAGATGGGGCTGTCCCTTGTAGCTAAGATTTCCCACTCTACCTAAACAATGCTATTCAGTCTTAAGTGTTTTCTAAGGCTTTTATGTGCGTTAGGTCTATATTAACCAGAGTTTAATTTTCTCTAAGAGGTCCCAAAGGTAGTTCAGCATAGAGTTAGTAACGTGGGCTCAGGAGTTGGATCTTTTGCATCCAAATTCCCGCTCCACCACTTTCTAGCTGGGTAACCTTGGGCAACTTACTTTAACCACTCTCTGCTCCACTAACTACATCTACATACTGGGGAGAAAAATAGTGTTGACCTTAAAGCTTTGTGATGAGTACTGAATAATATATGCAAAGCCCTTAGAATAGTACCTAACAAGTAGGAAGCACTCAAAAAATGTTAGCTATTATTATTATTTCCATACTATATTGAAATGATGAGTTCATATCAGCCTTCATCATTAAATTATATGCACCTCGAGGACAGACTTTATCTTATTAATATTTGTTGCAAAAACATCTAGCTGATGTAAGTGCATAGCAGGCATTTGATACATATTATTTATTTGGACCCCACTACATAGTGAGCATCATGATGAACGTGTTCATTTCAATTTATCTTACATACTTAGTGTTTTGTATATATCAGGGGCTCAATTAATGTTTAGTGAAAGATAAAAGAGTTCTATCTTCCCATCTTCCGGCTGAATGATATTTGGAAAGTCATTTCTGTTTTCACATCTCAGTTTCTTCACTTTCAACACATTAGTTCTGTGAAGGATGGTTTGGAATAAAGAGAAAAGGGAGGAAAAGAACAGCGCTATTCTATTCTAATGGAGTAGAACAGCATGTTCCTAAGTGTGCTCCACAGAACAGTGACTCTTCTGCATGAAGTCAGGGGCTTTCTAGAATGATGAAAAGCTAAAGGTAGAGATATTGTTCAAAGACACTTCCCTGACACTGCTTTATCCTCCTGGAGGAGAATGTGATCTTGCTGATACCTAGATTGTTTATGAAACAGGACAGCCTGAGGTTTGTACACATTCCCATAAACTGACGTTCATAAATTAATTGGTTAAGTTCTTCAAGAACTGTAACACTGATTCAGAGGATTAGAAATTGTGGCCCAGCAAGAAGTGAGCTTTCAGACGTGAGAAGACCCTGCTTTGCCTGGGCGGTGTCAGAGGCAGCAGCTCTACCGTCCCAAGTCTGCTCTTTCCCCCTCTCTCCCTACCTTCTTAAGGACCAAAAGAGGTTGTGCAGTTTGCATATGAGATAGGCAAATTGGATTATGTGTGCATGTCAAGCGTCTGATAAATTTCTGTATTCTTGGTAAAATTCAGGAAGTTAACA